>NC_064616.1:564931582-565235841 GCF_023898315.1 Schistocerca nitens
AAATTCTCTTGTCTCTCTGACAAACCATCGCTGGAGGCTCCACCCAAGATGGTCATCAATCTCACGGACATTGGGCTGACTGGGGATGTAGAGAAGGGACTTCATTTTGCTCCCACACGTAGGTTCGCGCCGGTAGCGCACATTGTCAGTGCAGCTGAACAGGTTGCCGCGCGACTACCACCTGAAGCAGCTGAAGAACTACGCCGGGAAACCTGCCGTGCTCTGACGAGAACTAAACCGATCAAGTCGAATATTACCAGCAGGGAGAGGGCAGCCATTCGAGACCCGAGGCAGAACCCTGAGATTGCTGTCTTACCAGCTGACAAAGGCAATGCTACGGTTGTTCTTTCCCATAAGGACTACATTGAGAAGATGCAGAGCCTGCTAAATGACGAATCTTACAGGAAGATCAACCCTGACCCCACAAAAAAGGTGGAGAAGAAGACTAGAGCTCTTCTTAAGGACGCAGATTTAGCAGAGGGTGTCGCCAAGAAATTGACACCTCAAGGACCTGCCGTTGTGCCCAGTTGTCAGCAACATTAGGGCACTTACACAACTGGCCATTAAAATTGCTACATCACGAAGATGATGTGCTACAGACGCGAAATTTAACCGACAGGAAGAAGATGCTGTGATATGCAAATGATTAGGTTTTCAGAGCATTCACACAAGGTTGGCGCCGGTGGCGACACCTACAGTGTTCTGACATGAGGAAAGTTTCCAACCGATTTCTCATACGCAAACAGCAATTGACCGGCGTTGCCTGGTGAAACGTTGTTGTGGTGCCTCATGTGAGGAGGAGAAATACGTACCATCACGTTTCCGACTTTGATAAAGGTCGGATTGTAGCCTGTCGCGATTGCGGTTTATCGTATCGCGACATTGCTGCTCAAAAAATGTTCAAATGTGTGTGAAATCTTAAGGGACTTAACTGCTAAGGTCATCAGTCCTTAAGCTTATACACTACTTAATCTAAATTATCCTAAGGACAAACACACACACCCACGCCCGAGGGAGGACTCGAACCTCCGCCTGGACCAGCCGCACAGTCCATGACTGCAGCTCTTCAGACCGCTCGGCTAATCCCGCGCGGCGACATTGCTGCTGCTCGCGTTGGTCGAGATCCAATGACTTAGCAGAATATGGAATCAGTGGGTTCGGGAGGGTAATAAGGAACGCCGTGCTGCATCCCAACGGCCTCGTATCACTAGCAGTCGAGGTGACAGGCATCTTATCCGCATGGCTGTAACGGAACGTGCAGCCACGTCTCGATCCCTGAGGTAACAGTTGCAAGACAACAACCATCTGCACGAACAGTTCGACGACGTTTGCAGCAGCATGGACTATCAGCTCTGAGACCATGGCTGCGGTTACCCTTGACGCTGCAGCACAGACAGGAGCGCCTTCGATGGTGTACTCAACGACGAACCTGAGTGTACGAATGGCAAAACGTCATTTTTTCCGATGAATCCAGGTTCTGTTTACAGCATCATGATGGTCGCATCCGTGTTTGGCGACATCGCGGTGAACGCACATTGGAATCGTGTATTCGTCATCGCCATACTGGTGTATCACCCGGCGTAATGGTATGGGGTGCCATTGGTTACACGTCTCGGTCACCTCTTGTTCGCAATGATGGCACTTTGAACAGTGGATGTTACATTTCTTATGTGTTACGACCCGTGGCTCTACCCTTCATTCGATCCCTGCGAAACCCTACATTTCAGCAGGATAATGCACGACCGCATGTCGCAGGTCCTGTACGGGACTTTCTGGGCCTGGCCAGCACATTCTCCAGATCTCTCACCAATTGAAAACGTGTGGTCAATGGTGGCCGAGCAACTGGCTCGTCGCAATACGCCAGTCACTACTCTTGATGAACTGTGATATCGTGTTGAAGCTGCATGGGCAGCTGTACCTGTACACGCCAATCAAGCTCTGTTTGACTCAATGCCCAGGCGTATCAAGGCCGTTATTACGGCCAGATGTGGTTGTTCTGGGTACTGATTTCCCAGGATCTATGCACCCAAATTGCGTGAAATTGTAATCACGTGTCAGTTCTAGTATAATATATTTGTCCAATGAATACCCGCTTATCATCTGCGTTTCTTCTTTGTGTAGCAATTTTAATGGCCAGTAGTGTACATATTTGCTGACCAAATACCTGGCAGAATTACTATGCCCTTATGTGTGTAAATGCCCTCATCACGTTCGTAATTCTGTGGATTTCGTAAAACGTCTCGACAACTTCAAGCTGAAAGACTCAGATATCCTGGTGAGTTTTGAGTTTGTTTCATTATTCACCAGGGTGCCTCTTCGAGAGTCAGCTGAAATTATTGCACAGAAATTTGACCAGAAGACGCCTTAACTTTTCAAGCACGTTCTGACCTCCACGTATTTTCTCTTTAATGGAGAATACTATGAACAAACAGAAGGAGTCGGAATGGGGAGCCCACTCTCGCCTGTGGTCGCGAATTTCTATATGGAGTACTTCGAGGAGGAAGCTTTGGCGTCATCCAAATGGAAACTTACTTGTTTTCTACGTTATATGGATGACACGTTCGTGATCTGGTCCCATGGTAGGGACAAGCTCCTAGACTTCCTTACACACCTGAACTCCATACATCCGAACATGAAATTCACTATGGAGACCGAAGCAGAAGGAAGATTACCATTTCTGGACGCCATGGTCAAAAGAAGAGCGGATGGCACCCAAGGCCACGGGGTGTACAGGAAGAAAACGCACACCGACCTGTATTTGCAAGCAGATAGCTGCCACCACCCTGCGATGAGGAATGGGGTGCTAAAAACACTGGTGCACAAGGCGAGCACCATCTCTGACGCAGAGAGTCTGCCCCAAGAGCTGGAACACCTCAAAACTGTATTCCGGAAAAACAGGTACTCGGAATGGCAGATCAGACGCACTCTCCGCCCCATCTCTACAGTACAGCGTGTGAAGACCGAAGAAGTCACGGAGAAAGAGATAGCCACTCCTGTATACCGTATACTGGCGCACTATCAGGGAAAATAGGACGAATATTGAGGAAACACTGAGTAGGAACTGTCTTTTGCTCACCAAATAAAACGTGAGCATTATTGGGAGGTGTCAAAGATGATCTCGGTTTGCGGAAGGCCGGCATATACCAGATTCCGTGTCAATGTGGGAAATCTTCTATTGGACAGACAGTGCGCACCATCGAAGCTCATTGCCAAGAACATTAGAGACACACTCGACTTGGGTACTCCAACAAGTCGGCGGTCGCAGAGCACTGTTTGTTCTAAAATCACAAAATGGACTACCAACATACCAGGGTCTTGGTACACACATCTAAATACTGGGACAGCGACGTTAGCGAGGCTATCTAAATTCGTACCAGGGACGGACTCATCAACCGAGATTGCGGCTACAGCCTCAGCAGGGCATGGGAACCAGCACTGAGTCTAATTAAAAAGACTCTCAGCAAAGGAAACGAACGGGCGACTAGGGCGGACGAGGCAATTACACCGACGCCACCACAGACGCCGACGCCAGCGTCTCACCGACCGCTGACGTGCGGGCGTTACCGCGGAGAGAACACCTCGCGAGGGGAGGGGATTTAAGACGGCCGCCCGCCCTCAGGAGCTCAGTTCGTCAGCGCATCTGACGATAGCGACATGTCGGATCGCCGAAATATTGTGCCCGTTGGTTACTGTGGACCGGCAGTACACCCGTGGACTGTTCGAGCAGGAAATATGCCAGGAGAAACTGAAGAATCATATCCTAACACTTAATTTATATTAGATGCTAACATACTTGCTTTTCTCTAAAAAGATTTTCTTGTTATTTTCAGCCTACATTTAACACTGATATGACAAATAAACCATGGGGTAGCAATATACACATATACAGATGGCGGTAGTGTCTCGTACACAAGGTATAAAACGGCACCGAATTGGCGGAGCTGTCATTTGGACTCAGGTGATTCATGCGAAAATGTTTCCGACGTGATTATGGCCGCACGACGGGGACGCATGGGACGTTCCATTTCGGAAATCGTTACGGAATTCAGTATTCTGAGATCCACAGTGCGAAGTGCATTCAGAGAACATCAAATTTCAGGAATTACCTCTGACCATGGACAACAGACTTCATTTAACAACCGAGAGCAGCAGCGTTTGCGTAGAGTTGTCAGTGCTGATAAACAATCAACACTGCATGAAATAACCGCAGAAATCAATGTAGGACGTACGACGAATGTATCCGTTAGGCCAGTCCGACGAAATTTAGCGTTAATAGGCTCTGGCACCAGACGACCGACGTGAGTGTCTTTGCTAACAGCACGACACCGCCTGAAGGTCCTCTCCTGGACTCGACTCGTGACCATATCCATTGGAACCTACACGATTGGAGAATCATGGCCTGTTCGAAATGGCTCTGAGCACTATGGGACTTAACATCTGAGGTCATCAGTCCCCTAGAACTTAGAACTACTTAAACCTAACCAACCTAAAGACATCTCATACATCAGTGCCCGAGGCTGGATCCGAACCTGCGACCGTAGCGATCGTGCTGTTCCAGACTGAAGCGCCTAGAACCGCTTGGCCGCACCGGCCGGCCATGGCCTGTTCTGATGAGTTCCGATTTCTGTTGCTAAGAGCTGATGAGGTTCGAGTGAGGCTCAGATCCCACGAAACCATGGACCCAAGCTGTGAACAAGCTACTATGCAATCTGGTGGTGGATCCATAATGATGTGGGCTTTGTTTACATGGAATGGATTGGATCCTCTGGTCCACCTGAATCTATCATTGACTCGAGATGGTTATGTTTGGCTACTTGGAGACTATTTGCAGTCATTCATGGACTTAATGTTCCCAAACGACGATGACATGTCACCGGGGCACAATCGTTCGCAATTTGTGTGAAGAATATTCTGGACAGTTCGAGCTAATGATTTGGCCACCCAAATGGCCCGACACGAATGTCATCGCACATTTATGGGACATAATCGAGAGGTTAGTTCATGCACAACATCCTGCACCGGTAACATTTTCGCAATTATCGACGCCTATAGAGGCAGTATGGCTCAGTATTTCTGCAGGAGACTGCCAGCCACATGTCGAGTCCATGCCACGTCGAGCTGCTGCTCTACGCCTGGCAAGAGGAGGTGCGACACGATATTAAGAGCTATCCCATGACTTTTTCCACCTCTTTGTATATCGTCTTTACTTCTACTTCTTCCCTAAACAGCAAAACACGAGTAATACATTCAGTTTCTCATTTTCTAATCTAATTCCTTCAACATCGCCGAAATTAATTCGACTACATTTCATTATCCTTGTGTTACTTAGGTTCCTATTCAACTTATAACTTCATTTCAAGTGACCATCCGTTCGTGTCAGTGTAACTTCCACGTATTTTGCCATCTCTGACTGAATTTTAGTGTATTTAACAAAACTATAAAGTTTTTATTTCTTTCTCGCTTAAATTCATTTTCTTTTCGAAATTTCTCCTTGGTTTCCTTTACTATTTGCTCAGTACACAGATTGAATAGCATGAGGGACAGGCTGCAACTCTGTCTCACGTCCTCCTCAGCTACAGCTTCCCTTTGATGTCCTTCGGCTCTTATAACCGCAATGTGTTACAGAATCCAGAAATTGTACAAAAATGCCCGATTCCTGTATATCATCTCTGTTATCTTTAGAATTTCAAAGAGTGTATTCCAGTTAATAGCGTTAAAAGCTTTCTCTAAATCTACAAATCCCTTTCTTCAGGCTATCTTAAGATAAGCCACAGAACTAGTTCTGTCTCGCCTGTTCCTTCAAATCGCTGCAACCCAAACTGATCTCCCCCGATCAAGTTCTACCAGCGTTTCCCTAATTCTGTGAATAATCCATATCAGTATTTTGCAACTAAGGCTAAACTTATAGTTCCTTAGTATTCATATCCGTTAGCGCCTCCCTTCTATGGCATGGGGTTATTACATTTACGTCGAAGTTTGAATGTAGGTTGCCTGTCCCATGAGTCTTGTATACCAGTTTTAATAGTTATGACTAGTTCTCAGTGATTTTCAAAAAATGAAATGTTCAAATGTGTGTGAAATCTTATGGGACTTTACTGCTAAGGTCATCAGTCCCTAAGCTTACACACTACTTAACCTAAATTATCCTAAGGACAAACAGACACACCCTTGCCCGAGGGAGGACTCGAACCTCCGCCGGGATCAGTCGCATAGTCCATGACCTCAGTGATTTTAATCATTCTTCTTTCAACATAGGTCTTTTAGTATTCTCAAATTATCCTAGCAGTATCACATCCCTCATCTCATCTTCATCTGCTTCTATCTTCCTTTCCATAACGTTATCTTCCAGTTTACTTTTTTATATACCACTTACATATGTTATTTCCACCTTTCGAACTTCTCTTCTTACTTTATACTGGCTTGCCACTTGATTTGTTGTTGTTTCTTTCTTTTTTCCAAAAGCTTCTTTTATTTTTTCCTATGAGCGAGGATATCAGATGAACATCAACAAAAGCAAAACGAGGATAATGGAATGTAGTCGAATTAAATCAGGTGATGCTGAGGGAATCAGATTAGGAAATGAGACACTTAAAGTAGTAGATGAGTTTCGCTATTGGGGGAGCAAAATAACTTATGATGGTCGAAGTAGAGAGGATATAAAATGTAGATTGGCTATGGCAAGGAAAGCATTTCTGAAGAAGAGAAATTTGTTAACATCGAGTATAGATTTAAGTGTCAGGAACTCCTTTCTGAAAGTATGTGTATGGAGTGTAGCCATGTATGGAAGTGAAACACGGACGAAAATACTTTAGACAAGAAGAGAATAGAAGCTTTCGAAATGTGGTACTACAGAAGAATGCTGAAGATTAGATGGGTAGATCATGTAACTAATGAGGAGGTACTGAATAGAATTGGGCAGAGGAGGAATTTGTGGCACAGTTTGACTCGAAGAAGGGGTCGGTTGGTAGGATATGTTCTGAGGCATCAAGGGATCACCAATTTAGTACTGGAGGGCAGCGTGGAGGGTAAAAATCGTAGAGGGAGACCAAGAGATGAATACACTAAACAGATTCAGAAGGATGTAAGTTGCAGTAGGTACCTGGATATGAAGAAGCTTGCACAGGATAGAGTAGCATGGAGAGCTGCATCAAACCAGTCTCTGGAGCGAAGACCACAACAACAATGACTAATTTTTCCGTTAGTTGAATGTGCTTCTAAAGATGTTTTCGCTGCTAAATTGGCTTAACGTACTGTAGGATTCCTAACCACTCTTCGAGTCGGCCCTGCTTCTCGATCTACTGAAATTGTTCAACATTAGGAGTCATGGTCATCCAGATTTAGGTTTTCCGTGATATCCCTAAACCGTCCCAAGCAAATGCCGAGATGGTTCCTTTGCTATGTCAAGGCCGATTTCCTTCCCCATCCTCGAAATACTCCCAGCTTGTGCTCCGTCACTACTGACCTCGTTGTCGACGTGACGTTAAGCCCTAATCTTCCTAGACGTCATGGTTGTGTGCTCCACTTACTTTGGGCTGTGACATCCTGTACAGGATTTTATTTTTAATACAATATAATAAATTTAATTTTTAGTTCAGTTTGTTTTTTCTCAAGTTCATGTTCTATTTTTCTTTTAAATACCCTCGAACTGATCTGGCAACTCGTAAAACCTGCCAGGTGACTTGTCTGGAACGTAATGGTTTGAGTATTCCTCTGTTACCTCCATTTATAAGTTGAATGACATTCTGACCTGCTCTAATAGAGCACAGCTGTGAGCAATAGTGGTGTTAGAAAGGGAAATGACGCACATAAAATAAATTGATGGGTAATTTGTTACGCCAATCAGTTACATTTTTATCGCGATTTCCAGCACTTTCTTGGACCCGCCTAGGAGAATCTTACTCTAGCACTCTACTTCCACCCAGGATACGCAAAACGTAAACAAGTAGAATGATTCTAGACGTAAAACATATTTGTCAATACTAATGGCAGCCGAATTCCGCACACCGTTTTCTTCCTCTCGTCCTGTGTGGAGCTGCGAAGGGCGTACAGCCACAAAAAAGATTCTAAATGTCCTTCACGAGCGGAATAGTGTCAGGGAAAACGGAAGAACAAGATAGAAATTGTGAAGGAAAGGAACACGGTAGGAAAAAAAAAAAAACTGAGAACGAAAGGCGTAAACCTCGCACGTCTACATCTACATCCATACTCCGCAAGCCACCTGACGGTGTGTGGCGGAGGGTACCCTGAGTACCTCTATCGGTTCTCCCTTCTATTCCAGTCTCGTATCGTTCGTGGAAAGAAGGATTGTCGGTATGCTTCTGTGAGGGCTCTAATCTCTCTGATTTTATCCTCATGGTCTCTTCGCGAGATATACGTAGGAGGGAGCAATATACTGCTGGACTCGTCGGTGAAGGTATGTTCTCGAAACTTTAACAAAAGCCCGTACCGAGCTACTGAGTGTCTCTCCTGCAGAGTCTTCCACTGGAGTTTATCTATTATCTCCGTCACGCTTTCGCGATTACTAAATGATCCTGTAACGAAGCGCGCTGCTCTCCGTTGGATCTTCTCTATCTCTTCTATCAACCCTATCTGGTACGGATCCCACACTGCTGAGCAGTATTCAAGCAGTGGGCGAACAAGCGTACTGTAACCTACTTCCTTTGTTTTCGAATTGCATTTCCTTAGGATTCTTCCAATGAACGTCGTTGAACATAATATACGATAAGACTTTGCGTCAGTCAGGTAGTCTGATTAAAGGAGGCTGAGAAAACAGACGCATGAATGTGCTGCTCTCGTGACTGAAATTTCCGAAATATCTAAACGAGAATAGACCTATATGAAGAAAGGAAATATGATGAGAAGACTCATTGGTCTTTGTTCCACGGATGCAGCGCACTTTCCAAGATGATGAGTTGTTCCATTGCCCTTTTTGTTTAAGATTATCCAAGTTTAGAGCTCCGGTAGACGTATATTATTGCTGTCCTGCGAAACACGGCCATCATTTGTGGGTGTAGTGTCGTGGTCGGAGCGGCTTATCTGCGCCTGTCCGTAGCCGTTTAAGCGCGCTGTCCGCCGCTCATTCTAAGACGTACGGGCCCTCAGCCGCCGGCCTACACGACTCTCTGCCTATCTCTACATATGATCGTCCTCAGACAATGATGCCAACGGACAGGTATTCGCACACGGAGAACATGCTTGTACATTGCACACCAAACGACGCAACACTTTGTTGATATATGACTGTCTCATTTAGAACCCAAGAACCTTGATTCTGAAGAACATGTTTTGAGTGTTTTCTTTCCTTTTTTAAGAAGGGAAAGAATTATACGAGAATCTCTGACAGTTTAGTGACCGCAAATAGAGTGTTTGGTGATAGTAAAATTGTTCATCCTGGTGCTTAAAGTTTAACGTTCCATCACCAGTGAATAATTAAATGCCAAATACGTAGTCCTGAAAAGTTGTCGACAAGGAAACATACGAGTTCGGCAAACCACGGAGAGAGTAAATCTGACCATTGAATCTGACTCTGAGACTCCTCTACTGTGATGTCTAGCACAGAATAAAACACCTTCGCTAACCAGGGAATCCATAGCTACATTGTAAATGACGCAGATCTTTCTGTTCCTTACCCGCATTAATTGCCGTTGTTTTTATTGTTTATCTAAACGGTAGATTGCGTTTGAAGTTATGCGGCATCTTTTTTCTGATTTTCCTTACAATGTACAATATCTTAATCTGTTAACTGCAGTTCTTTTGCATTATTCTCTCCATCCTGAATATTTTCATTTAATCAAACTGATGTTTGTGAATTGTGGTTCCGATTTTGGTTCTATCATCAATGAACGGAAATTTCTTTTATGTCTCAAGCATTCCTTGTTAGCAAAATATTTTCTGTTTTTTACTGTTATGGCAACATTCATAATATAATTTATATAGCTGCACTTTTTCATTTCTGTACAAAAAAATGGCTCTGAGCACTATGGGGGACAACTTCTGAGGTCATTAGTCCCCTAGAACTTAGAACTAGTTAAACCTAACTAACCTAAGGACATCACAAACATCCATGCCCGAGGCAGGATTCGAACCTGCGACCGTAGCGGTCTTGCGGTTCCAGACTGCAGCGCCTTTAACCGCACGGCCACTTCGGCCGGCCATTTCTGTACACGTGAGCAACAAATTGTAGTCACTATTTCCTGATGGTATATATGATATTTTTCTTCATCGTGACTCATTTGTAATCATTTATGTATCATTCAATTCAGTTCTCTCTATTTGGTCGTTAAGTACTCTTGAGAACTGTCCTATCCGCTTTTGGTGGCTTTTATTTGGTAACTGTTACCATTTATCATAGTTTCAGACACGTAAAGCGTTTTTGTTTTGACATTTGAGAGTGACATTCATAGATTCGCCTTTTGTGACGTAGATATTTTTTTGTATGTATCCCAAGAAAGTTTTGGACGATTTTCAGTTGTTCAGTTCCTTCTCGCTTGTTACCTCCTATTTTCTACTCATTATTATTGCCATAATGCTTCCAATTAATACTGAGCAGTATTGTCTTTCTTTACACCCATATGTCTTACATTCTCTTGTAGTGTGCTATGAGGTTTCCTTCTCATTTCGGACCATATGGCTCCCGTCTCATCCTCTGGCTTTTCTCCTTTGTCAGATTTCGCAAGTATAGCTTTAGACGTAAAACTATCCCTGTTCTGAATGTCGCCTTATATAACCACCACCAATATTAGATGGTTATTTACTCCGTTTATAATCAGAACTTTATTTTTCAACAGAGGAAAGATTAAGAATGCGATCTTTTAACACAAACGTTGACATTTAATCGGCCTACTGTGAATCAGACAAAGCCTCTCGCGTCCTGGCATAACTGCTAATTGCCTGGAGGTACGTGTATCAATATTACGTCAGTCGACTTTGTAGTTCCGTTGCAGACTACCTCCGTTAATGTTCTAAGAGATCAACGGTTGACTAATGAAAACTGAACTAAACTAATATACTTAATAGCATATATGAAGCCCCTGTCATCCTGGTGCTGGCATTATGTTGTGATTTGGACACCCGAAGTGTCCTCTTGGTCCATGACTAGTCAGCCGTCACCATAACGCACGGTCAGTGGTCAGATCAGGGCCCACGTTGCGCACTACCCATTTGACAATCTAAGATGCCCGCAAAAGGGACCTGTACTGAACACTGATACGCAGGAGTAAAATCATATCGAAGGAGAACCATCACAACGAAGAACGGAACATCTAACGTCTTTATTTGGCAAAATGATTATCGGGCACGTGAGATCTGGTCAGAGACTACTGGAAAACGTAGACGCGTATCTGGTCAATCAGTATCAGGAGATCCGTACATTGAATTCATTAGGTTCTGTGGAGAAACATTGGATAAAACTCAAAAAGGCAAGGTATTATAGACGTTGCTCGGTCGACTAAAATATCAGAGAGATGCTGCTCCCCGAGAAGGATTGCTATAGCTTCAAATTATAATATTCTATCTGAAGAACTATTTCCAACCATTTACAAGCGATGTCCCGAATACTAGCGGTACATCAAGTACAGAAATCTATAAAAGCTAGTGGTGGCCGAAACACTCTCACAAAACAGCCCAAACCTTGTTTCAGCAGCCACCGAGTCTAGCCTACGCTCCAAACTACTAATCAAATAAACATCCTGGCAGATCAAAACTTTTTACTGGACCGGGAATGGAACGTGGGACCCATGCCTATCGTGGGCAAGTGGTCTACAGACTGAGCTATACAAGCATGACTCACGATTCGTACAGGCGGAAGTAAAACTGTGAAGCCGGATCGTGAGTCGTTCGTTTATGGTTGAGTTTTTAGAGCACCTTCCAGAGCAACTGAAAGACGGAGATCTTATATTTGAGTCTCGCTTCAGGACACTGTTTTGATCTGCCAGGATGTTTTAAATAAGCGGACATTCCGCTGTAGAGTGAAAATACGTTCTGGGATTAATCAGATAGACAATCTAATTCAGAACGCGTGTCACCAACCTTAAAAACTATATGGGCTACGCATTCATCAGTATTTACAAGCGGGCTCTTGATACTATGCAACTAGTGAGACCTGCGAGAGGCGTTCAGTAAGTAATGCAACGCAATTTTTCTGAAAGCAGATTGGTTTTGTTCAGGAACCAATACCCTATATTATTCCCCACTCTTTTGGCAACAAAACCCTATTTTTCAACATAATCTCCTTTAGGTGCGATGGCATTAAGTCACCTTACTGAGAGGGCTTATATGCCTGCATGGTACCACTCCACAGGTCGACCTCGGAGCCAACGTCTTGTTGCATCAAGAACCTGCCCTTTATCCACGTACTGCTTCCCGCATGGTGCTCTTTTATTGGGCCAAACAGATGGAAGTCGAAAGGTGTGTCATCCGGGTTGTAGGGTGGATGAGGAAGAGCAGTCCGATGAAATTTTGTGAGCTCTTCTCAGGTGCGCAGACGTGTGTGCGACCTTGCGTTGTGTTGAAGAAGGAAAAGTTCGTTTGCATTTTTGTGGCGACGAACACGCTAAAGCCGTTTCTTCAGTTTTCTGAGGGCAGCATTATATACTTCAGAGTTTATCGTTGCACCATGAGGAGGGACGTCAAACAGGGTAGCCCCTTCAGACTTTCGGAAGACCGTCGCAATGATTTTACCTGCTGAGGTTGCTTCTTTGAACTCTTTCTTCGGAGGAGAGGTGGTTTGTGTTTCCGGTTCGAAGTGATAAACCTATGTTTCATCGCCTGTTACGATGTTCGACAAAAATTTCTCCATATCAGCTTCGTAGCGCGCAAGTAGTTCCACACATATGGCCCTTCGTTGTTCTTTATGGTCTCCTGTTATGGGGCGAGTAACCCAGCGGACACACACCTTTGAGTACCCCCAAGTGATGGACGAGTGAGTCAGCATTACCAACAGAGACATCCAGTTCGCCGGCCGGAGTGGCCGTGTGGTTCTAGGCGCTACAGTCTGGAGCCGGGCGACCGCTACGGTCGCAGGTTCGAATCCTGCCTCGTGCATGGATGTGTGTGATGTCCTTAGGTTAGTTAGGTTTAATTAGTTCTAAGTTCTAGGCGACTGATGATCTCAGAAGTTAAGCCGAAAAGTGCTCAGAGCCATTTGAACATCCAGTTCTGCAGGAGGTTGTTTGATTGTGACCAGTCGATCGCCTCGAGTGAGAGTGTCCGCACATTCCAACATTGTAGAAGTCACAGTTGTGTGCGGCCAGAGGGCACGCGGAAGATCGAACAGGTTTGCGCAATCTTGTTGCGACGATGACAGACGCCTCGCCCAACGACACACCGTGCTTTTGTTCACTGCCAGGTCTCCGTAGACATTCCGCAAGCGCCTAGGAACATCTGCGAAGCTCTGGTTTTCCGCCAAAAGAAACTCAATGATAGTTCTGTGCTTAGAACGCACCTCCATTGCGGACGCCATTTTTAATGCTACGTATAACACCACCACGTATCGGAATTCGTGAAACTATAGGGGCTAAAGCGGGAATATTCAACAATGTCCCATGACAAATTCCGTATTTTATCACTCGAAATTGGCTGAGAAAGAAAATATGTTGCATTACTTATTGAATGCCCCTCGACTGGAACAATGTCATTACGGACATCGCATCACCCTTGACACCGAAGTAAAGTCTTGTCACTGGGGCGGCACTAAATCATTTTATCTGTGGAATTCCGTCACCTTTCTGACCTTCATCTCCTTTCTTGATGAGGAAAATGTTGGAAATTGTGAAAAGCTCGGAGTTTTATATGAATTTAAAGCGAAGCTTTGACCGAGAACGTTTAATAGAAAAAAATCAGTACTAAATATTGCGTAGTTATACACTGCTGGCCGTTAAAACTGCAACACCGTGAAAGCAGCATGGAAAAAATGTCAAATCGCCGTGAAGTGTGCTACATGCTTACATATACAAATGGTTTGCTTTTCAGCGCAATCGCGTAACGTTGATAGGAATAAAATCATCTATATTCTATATTTAAGCGAATTTTACACAGTTGGTTTCTCATTCAGAAATCGTATTTGAACGTTGTTTGTGAGAAGATTGTGTGGTCCATCGTGTAAGAAGGAGAAGCGTCTATCAGTATGGGTCAGAATTTAGTAGCGGTACGATCGTGGGCTATAGAGACGGAGGCATGTCGTTCCGTTGTACTGTTGATAACGCTGGCCGTGATTCGACGACTGTCATGCGAATATAGAATCGATGGGTTCAACGTTACGCAGTCACAACGGCCACACACAACTAGCGCCCGAGATGACAGTCGCATTGGTTACTTGGCCGTGCTGAATCGTACGGCCACGCCACGTACCTTGAGTTAGAAAAAGGGCTTGTTTACAGCGAGACAAGTATCCGCACGGACAGTGCGACAACGTATGGAGCACCACAGACTGTCACCCCAGCGACTATTGTTGCGGCTTCCTTTGATGTGGCAGCAGAGAGGCGCGGTGACACAGGTGCGTTCAACGACAACATGTCTTTTCTTCAGACGAGCCCCGGTTCTGCGAAAAGCATCATGATTGGCATATCCGTGAGTGGACGCTCTGAGGAGAACGAACGATGAAAGCCTACATACGCGATCGACACATGGACTAGACACCTAGTGTGATGCTATGCTGTACCATCGGCTACACAATATCATTACCTCTGGTTCACATATCCCGTAATCTGGATGGCACCATTACCTTTTTGTCGTTTTAAGCCAAGTATACACTGATCAGCCAGAACATTATGACCACCGACCTACTATCGATATTAACCCGTCCAGGTGATAGCAACCTCACCTGGCAATGAATGACTGATAGACAAACGCATTTAGTATCAGTGACTGTGCTGTCTGTGTGTAGAACGGAGGCCGGCCGGGGTGGCCGTGCGGTTCTAGGCGCTACAGTCTGGAACCGAGCGACCGCTACGGTCGCAGGTTCGAATCCTGCCTCGGGCATGGTTGTGTGTGATGTCCTTACGTTAGTTAGGTTTAATTAGTTCTAAGTTCTAGGCGACTGATGACCTCAGAAGTTAAGTCGCATAGTGCTCAGAGCCATTTGAACCATTTTGTAGAACGGAGAAGGCGCGCTATCTGTCTGAGTTTGACCGAGGGCAGATTGTGATGGCCCGGAGGCTCGGCACGAGAATTTCGGAAGATGCACAACTTTTCGGGTGTTGGAGGAGTGCTGTGGTGAGTGTCTTCAACTAAGGTGAAACCACGTCCAGACTGGTAATACAGGACAGGTGGCGAACCAACATCACAATTTAATGCTGGGAAAAGTACAAGTGTGTCTGCAAACACAGTGCACCGAACACTCTTAACGATGGGCCTCCGCAGCCGACGATCCACGTATGTACCAATGTAACATGTCGACATCGGCAACTATAACTGAAATGGGCGCTTGACTATCGATATTGGACCTCGGTGCAGTGGTCGAGCGTTGCATGGTCTGATGAATTCCGATACCTGTTTCATCATGCCGATGGGGGCACGAGTCCGTCGTCTTCAAGGGAAACATCTCCTTGATATGCGTACTGCGGGACTGAGACAAGCTGACGTCAGCACCATTATGCTCTGTAGAACATTCACGTGGGCAACAATGAGTCTAGCATAGTTCGTGCAAGTCACGATGACGGCCAAGGAGTATCGTACACTGGTTTCAGACTACAACTCCCATTGATGACCATCGTGTTTCCCGACGGCAGTACCATTTTTCACCAAGATGTTGCGCCATGTCACAAAGCCAGGAGTGTGATGGAGTGGCGAGCTTCAATTGACGTGCGCCCCTCCTCCCCTCTCCCCAACCACCAACTCGCCAGATCTGAACGCGATCGAACACATCTGGGATGTGATTGAACGTGGCGTGGAGAGCTTGTCGCCCTCCTCCCCGGAGTTTACGGGAATTAGGGGACCGAGTGTGCAGATGTCCTGCCAACTCTCTCCAGCGACGTACCAAGGCCTCATTGCGTCCATGCCACGACACTTCACCTCTGTTATCCGTGCCAAAGGTGAACATACCGGTAATTAGGTAGTTGGCCATAATGTTTGGCTGATCAGTTGTAATTAATTCAGTTACTCGAAGCATAATGACGCTCCCAGCCCATACAGCTCAAGTAGTATTGAGAATCAAACCAAACTCAAACACGTGTATACCAGATGTCAAATATGAATACCACGCGGTCTGCGGTTCTCGGGTAAACGGAACAAAGCACACATATGATAGGTTCCCACCTAGCCGTATAATGAAGGGTTAAAAACCTGCTCATTTACGCAGTTATTTATTTACTGCGTCGGAAATTATAGTTTGAGAAAATGAGTGGGGAAACTGAATGAATGGGGCAGATGTGATTTATTTTACTAAATAGTAGAAAAGTTGCCGGGTAGGAGATGGAGCAAACACTACCTTGATATTTTGTATGTATCTGAGTGATGCCTGTTCTGTTGGACATTTCTGGCAGAATAGACACCACTAATGGTGATGCAGCTGATGCATACAGTTCCCCATTCCCAATTTCATGTAAATTTATATTTTGTTGTTATTGTAATGAAAATGTTGTCTTAGATCGACTTATCATATTTTTACGATTTGAGCAACATTTTATTTTAAAGAAAAAAAAGGTCTTACATTACTTTTGCAAATAGGAATCTAATTTGATTTCGTTTTCTTTATCGAATGCTTCCTCGTTGGCTCCGGCTCACCTCGTTGTAGGATTCCGAGATAGTGCAGTGACGATAACGTGCAATGCTGGTATCTGGCGGAGCTGTATTGAAAGCAATGTCTTCACATCCGTTGTACATCTATTGCACGTAATGGTAGGACTCTGGTAGTCTCGCTGCTGACGTCGTGATCCCGATGTCGTGGGATTCCAGTTCCAAAATGTGCAAAATCTGAAATTCACTGCACTGACATATTTACGGAGGATATTTATCTACTCAAATACACACATCAAAAAAAGTTTTGGATCACCCTGGTTCCCAGTTTCTGAATATAGAGGTTGACTGTGGATATTGTGTCACAGACAAAGTCCCTCTGACTGTTCAGAGATGTCACTAAACCCGGCCAAAGATGTAAACAACCATGCATGAGCAGCGCCAATTAGACGGAGGGGGTCCGACAACCGATCAGTTCCAGTCATTCCACCAGGAAGGAGGTACACGGCTCGTGTTGTCTGTAGTTCAACCATGCCTAGACGGCCAATATCGCGGTTCGATCGCGTCCGCATTGTTACTTCGTGCCAAGGATAGGCTCTCAACAAGGAAGTGTCCAGGCGTCTCGTAGTGAATCAAAGCGATGTTGTTCGGACATGGTGGAGATATAGAGAGCCAGGAACTGTCGATGACATGCCTCGCTCAGGTCGCCCAATGGCCACTACTGCTGTGGATGAGCGATGCCTACGGATTATGGCTCGAAGGGACCCTGACAACAACCCCACCATGTTGAATAATGCTTCCGTGCAGCCAAAGGACGTCGTGTTACGCCTCAAACTGTGCGCAATAGGCTGCATGATGCGCAATTTCACTCCCGACGTCCACGGCGAGATCCATCTTTGCAACCACGACACCATGCAGTGAGGTAGAGATGGGCGCAACAACATGCCGAATGGACCGCTCAGCATCGGCATCGTGTTCTCTTCACCAATGAGTGTCGCATATGCCTTCAACCACACAGTCGTCGGCGAGGTGTTTAGAGGCAACCTGATCAGGCTGAACGCGTTAGACACACTGTCAAGCGGGTGCAGCAAGGTGGAGGTTCCCTGCTGTTTTAGGGTGGCATTATGTGGGGCCGACGTATGCCACCGGTGACCATGGACGGCGTCGTAACGGCTGTACAATACGTGAATGCCGTCCTGCGACCGATAGTGCAACCATATTGGCGAGGCATTCACCTTGATGGACGACAATTCGCGCCCCCATCGTGCACATTTTGTGAATGATTTCCTTCACGATAACGACATCGCTCTACTAGACTGGCCAGCATGTTCTCCAGATATGAAACTAATCGAACATACCTGGTATAGATTGAAAAGTGCTGTTTATGGACGACGTGACCACCAACCCCTCTGATCTATCTACACCGAATCGCCGTTGAGGATTGCGATAATCTGGACCAATAGTGCCTAGATGAACTTGTGGATAGTATGCCACGACGAATACAGGCATGCATCAATGCAAGAGGACGTGCTGCTGGGTATTAGAGGTACTGCTGTGTACAGCAATCTGGAACACCACCTCTGCAGGTCTCGCTGTATGGTGGTACAACATGCAATGTGTGGTTTTCATGCGCAATAAAAAGGGCGAAAACGATGTTTATGTTGATCTCTATTTAATTTTCTGTGCAGGTTCCGGAACTCTCGGAACCGAGGTGATGCAAAACTTTTTTTTTATTTGTGGCACCCATGAAAGAGTTTCAGTTCAGTGATTGAAACGACACAATTCAAGGCTTATTGACACCAAAACACAGTCCTCGAAATGTTCGAACTTGATATCGTGCACATACATTTTTCACCAGTGACCCACCGATTTGCGTCCATTGCACAAGCGAAAATTGTCTTAGTTCGTTCACGAATAAATTTAGAGCACAGAGTTCACAGTTTACTCACAAGGGAACCTCCCCATCGCACCCCCCTCAGATTTAGTTATAAGTTGCCACAGTGGATAGACCTTAAAAAACTGAACACAGATCAATCGAGGAAACAGGAAGGAGTTGTCTGGAACTATGAAAAAATAAGCAAAATATACAAACTGAGTAGTCCATGCGCAAGATAGACAACATCAAGGATAGACAGAACTCAGGAGCGCCGTGGTCCCGCGGATAGCGTGAGCAGCTGCGGAATGAGAGGTCCTTGGTTTAAGTCTTCCTTCGAGCAAAAAGTTTAATTTTTTATTTTCAGACAATTATCAAAGTTCAGGCACTCACACATAACCAACTTCGCTCTCCAAAATTCCAGGACATGTTCAGATTTGCTTGGACATATGCAGGATTTGACGGTCTACACACGGAAAAAATTGAAAACGTTAAAAACATGTTTTGACAGAGCACAGAGAAAAGTGTCCGACTGTGAGACTTTTGGATTCATTTGTTGCAGTTTATGTGACAAACTCTTATGTTTTCATCACTTTTTTGGGAGTAATTATCACATCCACAAGAAAACCTAAATCGGGCAACGTAGAAGAATCCTTTTACTCATTCGCCAAGTTTACAGGCCGGCCGAAGTGGCCGCGCGGTTCTGGCGCTGCAGTCTGGAACCGCGAGACCGCTACGGTCGCAGGTTCGAATCCTGCCTCGGGCATGGATGTCTGTGATGTCCTTAGGTTAGTTAGGTTTAACTAGTTCTAAGTTCTAGGGGACTAATGACCTCAGCAGTTGAGTCCCATAGTGCTCAGAGCCATTTGAACCATTTTTTTGAACCAAGTGTACAAGTTAGGTGGGTCGACAACATATTCCTGTCATGTGACGCACATGCCGTCACCAGTGTCGTATAGAATATATCAGACGTGTTTTCCTGTGGAGGAATCGGTTGACCTATGACCTTGCGATCAAATGTTTTCGGTTCCCATTGGAGAGGCACGTCCTTTCGTCTACTAATCGCACGGTTTTGCGGTGCGGTCGCAAAACACAGACACTAAACTTATTACAGTGAACCGAGACGTCAATGAACGAATGGACAGATCATAACTTTGCGAAAATAAAGGAAAATTTTTCCCTCGAGGGGAGACTTAACCAAGGATCTCTCGTTCCGCAGCTGCTCACGCTAACCACGGGACCACGGCGCTCCTAGGCTCAAATTGTCCTTGAAGTTGCCTATCATCGCGTGGACTATTCAGTTTGTATATTTTGCTTATTTTTTTATAGTTCCACACAACTTCTTCCTGTTTCCTCGATTGATCTGAGTTCAGTTTTTCAAGGCCTATCCACTGTGCCAACTTATAACTAAATCTGAGGGGGGTGCGATGGAGAGGTTCCCTTGTCAGTATTAATCGATGTAATTCTGCAGTTCGCACTATGCGGTGCATATTTTGATTCCAGTATTTTAGCCATGTCTTTGCGCACGAAAACCAACACACCAGCCACGTGCAAGTCAACAATCAGCGTTGGCGTGGCGTCGGCCACCCTACTACTCACAGACGAAACAGCCTGTCTTATAGAAAAGCTGTATACAAATACATTGAAACATTTGTGTTTTCGTAATTCTCAATATATTGACATTTATTGCCAAATAAAATGAATAAAGCAAAGTAATAAATAAACAATATGTATATATGCTACCTAGAGCTATACCTCATTCCATTCGATGTAAATGTCCCTAATACCTACCTTTACGATAAAAAGTCAGCGAGAGGAATTTATCGTCTCATGCGTTTTCGACGTAATCATCCCCTGGAATCGGTGTCTGCCAGCTTGTACTACGACTCTTCTCAGGCGATCTATGTCGATGCTTCAAGCATCCGGTAACAGCGCCGAGATTACGTGGTGAACCACGTGCCATAGACAACAGGTTTGGACGACGGCTCCGGCGACGTGTATGGGCGAATAGACGTGCAACTGCGGAACAACTGACCGCCCAGATGAACCGAGGGGTTACCAGTAGTGTCTGCTCAACGACCATTCAGTGAACGTTTCTGCATATGGAACTCCCCATCAAGCGCGTGGTTCACGCACCCATGCTGACTGCTGTTAATCGGCGACGAAAGCTGGAATTTGCACGCCGATACTTCAGCTGTACGTCCACTGAGTGGCGACACGTGGCCTTTTCACATTATCACGTTTTATGCTCCATCGGTCAGATGGACTTAGGAACGTCTAAAGGATCGATGCAAAGGAGGGAGTGTTATGGTCTGGGGAATGTTTTCGTGGCATTCCGTGCGTGATCTCATTCTGGAAGGCACAATAGCTCAACACAAGTATTCATCTCCCCGGTTCATGGCATCTACCAGCTCGCAGTGCACGTGTGTATTTCGAAGTGCATCGGATTTAGTTTACCTGACCACCAAACTCCCCGGATTTAAACCGAGTTGAGAATCTGTGGGACCACCTCGATCGGGCTGTTCACACCATTTACTACTTATTTCCAAATAACACGTATGCCGTAGCTGAAAAGTAGTTTTGTAGCAGTGTCAATAATTTCAAACGACGTTAAACTATGTATTGTGTGCCGGAATAAGAAGTGTTTAATTGACTCAAGTAACAGTAAGTTAAAGGGTTTTCAGTTGGCAAATTGGAGGTCAGTGCCCTCAGCAGCCGCTATTTATTTTGTGTACAGTACGTGGAATGAGGGTGCTTTTCATGTCGGAGTGGAGCCAAACTACCCTTTCCCTTGGTCAGGCGACTTGTTCAAATAAAGTGCTCAAAATATCTTTTGCTCCACCTGCCTGTTTGCAGACGTGTGTGGACTTAAATTCAGTTGGAGCAGGAAACGAAGCAGTAAGTCTTTTGAAATCAACAAAAGAACTTCAGTGTGAAACAAAGAAAAACGATAACCAAAAGAATATAGTCTGTACGAAAGTGCATATCTTTGTACATTTGTGATTTCATAATCGGTTGTTGAGTGCCATTTAATGCCGTATCGCTCCACACCGTGCATTCCAACATGCTCGGATTCTCCTTAGCACGCTGTCCGTCGACTGGTCAAAACGTCGGTGCTCAGGCATGGCCCTCTCTTGGCGGTCTTCCAGTGTGTAAGGAGGCTGCGTCGAATCATTGCAAGTTACAGATAGTTCCAAGCATGCTCATTAGCTTGCAAATTAGCAGATACCACTGGCTATTCATTTCAGTTAATCCTTCTGGAAGAAGATGTTCGTGATGTGGAGGCAGTGTGCTGGTGCATTATCGGCTTGAAAGATAAACCCATCATCGAAATGTTGACTGTGGAGCAATGTAGAGGTTTGAAACATCCTGTCCTGAACCCACACAGATCTCAGTTAAACCTCAACAGCAGCAGGAGGTGACCAACATCTGTAAATGGTAATGTAAACGTAAATTCCGTCCACAGGGCCCTGACGAGCCCATCGGTACACATCGATCGCCATGTCGTCCATCGATGTAGTAATGAGGAGCGTGGGGTCAGCACACAGTTCTCCCGGCTGTTGACAGTTTTTCTGAACTGGAGACGCTACTACTCAGCCAAGTATTCCTTCATCACGAGGCTAGCTGCACCCCATTCCAGTGCTCTCACCAAGGAAAAATCCCTAGCATATCCGGAAATCGAACCCGAGTCCCCCATATGGAAATCAGTCGTGCTGACCACTCAGCTACGGTGGCGGACATCCGTACATGGTACCAGCTCAAAATATGACTAATCCATCTCCTTACCGAATCCAGGGGACTATATTTCAAGCTCTCCTGCGACAACTCTGAGACTTCAGATCTGCCTTGTATCTAGTGGTAAAGAGAACTCGACACCATTATTCCAGGTTCCATTCCAGGCGTTCCCATGCCCATCCTTTTCGTACACGACGGCGCCGGGATGCTTTTGTTGTAGTTCGTAATGGGCGATTAGAGGGTAAATTGATCGTATGATGATTGAGCTCTCTCAGTGAACTCTGACGTCTCAAGCTGCGTCCAGAAAGACAGCGTGCAGTTCTGCTGCGTTGTCCACGGAGTACGTACGAGCTGTCAGCTAGCGCTGCAAAACGCGGACTACCAGCAAGAGGCAGATTTTCAGTGTTTTCTGTCTTATGATAGCGGTCGAATGTTCAAATAACGTAGCAGTGGTGTACGCCTATTCGGTTGGCAGCTTGCCGTAAAGTGACAATGTGCCCAGGGTCAGAGCTTCGAATAATCCTTTGAATCATGTTAACAAACAGTACAGCAACCACAAGAAATATTTTTCCGATCATGAAAAAATTGCATTAAAAACGTTGGTTTTCTTTTTTATTTTATCTCCATTACGCAGCGTATTTTTGTGAACAACAGAGTACTGAGAAAGAAGTTTCCTAGAACAAAAGGTAAGGCGCTAAGTAAGTCATGATAGTGGTGAAAAAAGGTATTTGATCAGTTTACAGTTGTCTAGGATGAGCTGTGTCACAGTCAGAGACTACAGGCATTGGAACACTGTTAGTAATACATATACGAAATTAGATCGCGATGGATGAAAATACAATTTTCACATTTCTCCAATAACAGGATAAAACTGTAGACCCAATTTCAATAACTTATTACTTCTTCATGAAACAAATATAAGATAAAAGTGAGTGGGAGAATGAGACCCGCTGTTTAGCCAATTTAAAGCGTTTTTTGCGTTACATGTAGAAAGAGTTTCGGACTAGTGGGTTTTCTCTCTTGGTAGGCAGACTTCCGAGGGTCATCTCCTGTTCTCTACATCTAAATCTACAACCGTACTTCGCAAGTAGCCTTACGGTATTTGGCGGATGGTACTCCGTGTATCGTGTCACTCCCTCCACCCTCCCACCATCCCTTCCTCTCAGACATTCCTACATCTACATCCATACTCCGCAAGCCACCTGACGGTGTGTGGCGGAGGGTACCCTGAGTACCTCTATTGGTTCTCCCTTCTATTCCAGTCTCGTATTGTTCGTGGAAAGAAGGATTATCTGTATGCTTCTGTGAGGGCTCTAATCTCTCTGATTTTATCCTCATGGTCTCTTCGCGAGATATACGTAGGAGGGAGCAATATACTGCTGGACTCGTCGGTGAAGGTATGTTCTCGAAACTTTAACAAAAGCCCGTACCGAGCTACTGAGTGTCTCTCCTGCAGAGTCTTCCACTGGAGTTTATCTATTATCTCCGTCACGCTTTCGCGATTACTAAATGATCCTGTAACGAAGCGCGCTGCTCTCCGTTGGATCTTCTCTATCTCTTCTATCAACCCTATCTGGTACGGATCCCACACTGCTGAGCAGTATTCAAGCAGTGGGCGAACAAGCGTACTGTAACCTACTTCCTTTGTTTTCGGATTGCATTTCCATAGGATTCTTCCAATGAATCCCAGTCTGGCATCTGCTTTACCGACGATCAACTTTATATGATCATTCCATTTTAAATCACTCCTAATGCGTACTCCCAGATAATTTATGGAATTAACTGCTTCCAGTTGCTGACCTGCTATTTTGTAGCTAAATGATAAGGGATCTATCTTTCTATGTATTCGCAACACATTACACTTGTCTACATTGAGATTGAATTGCCATTCCCTGCACCATGTGTCAATTCACTGTAGATCCTCCTGCATTTCAGTACAATTTTCCATTGTTACAACCTCTCGATACACCACAGGATCATCTGCAAAAAGCCTCAGTGAACTTCCGATGTCATCCACAAGGTCATTTATGTATATTGTGAACAGCAACGGTCCCATGACACTCCCCTGCGGCACACCTGAAATAACTCTTATTTCGGAAGGCTTCTCTCCATTGAGTATGGCATGCTGCGTTCTGTTATCTAGGAACTCCTCAATCCAATCACACAATTGGTCTGATAGTCCATATGCTCTTACTTTTTTCATTAAACGACTGTGGGGAACTGTATCGAACACCTTGCGGAAGTCAAGAAATACGGCATCTACCTGTGAACCCGTGTCTATGGCCCTCTGAGTCTCGTGAACGAATAGCGCGAGCTGGGTTTCACACGACCGTCTTTTTCGAAACCCATGCTGGTTCCTACAGAGTAGATTTCTCCTGTTCCAGTCGAGTATGTTGTGCGGCAAGAATGATCGCTGGTAAACCTCCTTTTAGGCTAGAATGACCAGTTATACCTCGATGGTCTTCAAATGGCTCTGAGCTCTATGGGACTCAAGTGCTGTGGTCGTAAGTCCCCTAGAACTTAGAACTACTTAAACCTAACTAAGCTAAGGACAGCACACAACACCCACCCATCACGAGGCAGAGAAAATCCCTGACCCCGCCGGGAATCGAACCCGGGAACCCGGGCGTGGGAAGCGAGAACGCTACCGCACGACCACGAGATGCGGGCTCGATGGTCTTTTTGTGAGATTTATGTAGGAGGAAACAATACCGCAGCGAGCTGTGCTGCATTCAGTGTGACGTAATGGTTAGCATCGCCGACTGTCGTGCTGCGGCTTACCAATTTGAATGCGACCACCAGTAATTCTTTGCTATTTAATATTTGTCATTTCTAGAAGGTCATAGAAATTTCTTATGTTTGTATATTTTGGAATATTCGATGTCTGTATGAATGACAACGCTGTCAGTACAGAAGTCCAGTTCTGTTCTGGCTGTACGTTGGTGTCAGTAATAAAGGTCCTTTTAGTACTAAATGTTGTACGTGACTGACGACCCTGCATTCGGATCTGGACTTGATTGAAGTTCTGACGTGACGGTGTTTGGTGGAGGCGCCGAGTGGCTCAAAACATCTACATCACCGCGGCTCTAATTAGGCAATGTGAAGGCAGGCGCCTGCACCGACAGGAACCGGAATCCAAGATCAGTAAACAAAACAACAGTAAATCAGCACCACGTCAGGCAATCATCAGTGTTTTCGGGTCACAGTGGCCAGGACCCGACTAAATGGCTGGGAGGATTCGACCGAGTCGCCAAATACGACAACTGGGTTGTCATAATGGGTTCAGCAATCATGTACTTTTATTTGGACAGTACAACCCTGCAGTGGTGCGAGAAAAATGAAAAGTCCCCTTAGCAGATGAACAACTGAACAGGGCCCAACGTCGTGCGTAAGACGACACAGCCGTACATACTCAGTATTTTGACGCTATCTCACACCGTGAATCCGAATACGACAGAAGCAGACAAAATCTCAATCTTGAAGAAAGGAGTCGCAGATGTCATGTACCAAGCTCTTCAACTAGAGGATGTCACGACGACAGAGAAATTCATCAAGTGGTGCCAGCGAATCGGGGAAGTGCTGCAGAAAAACAGTGGACGAAAGAGAGATGTTCGACTACCATATGTGGTCTCCATGACAGTTGTGGAAAACCACTATGAGCTCGTCTCCCTCTTACGCCAAGTAGTAAGAGAAGAGATGCAGATGGGTATGGCAATATATCGGATGGAGTACACAAGAGATAGTAGCCACAAATGGGGACCACATACGTCAGGAGAGGTATATCGATCTTTAAACCAATCTCCGCCACTACTCCAACGAGCCACGAAGAAGGGACTCGGCCAATTCGGACTTATGACGCAACCGCCAATCGACAACATAGCATCCAACCAGCAGAAGTAAAACCGACTATTCTGTCAAGTACAACACCCCGAGAGGAACAGACATTTAGAGGATGCCGAACAACATGCTGGTGTATTTTCACTGTCGACGCAAAAAAAAGTTCAAATGTGTGTGAAATCTTATGGGACTTAACTGCTAAGGTCATCAGTCCCTAAGCCTACACACTACTTCACCTAAATTATCCCAAGGACACACACACACAGCCATGCCCGAGGGAGGACTCGAACCTCCGTCGGGACCAGCCGTACAGTCCATGACTGCAGCGCCTAGACCGCTCGGCTAATCCCGTGCAGCACTGTCGACGCCCTGGACACGTTGTATACTACTGAAGAGAAAGAAGATGAGTGTTCGACGACTATTAAACCGCAAGACGTCAGCCATCACGCTAGTCGACTATAGACGATTATAGTAGACCTGTGGGACAAAGCCTATCGCCGTACACTGGACGACATCGCTTCCCAACCCGCCGTAACCGTTCCTCGTCGCCGTACATAGGTACCAGCCGCTCGTCCAGCCCCGATTTCAGGAAAACTAAGCGAGGCTACAACCTACGTGCGTGAGGCCGCCACAGATGCAAATCCTCCATAGACAGTTTTGCTTTGCGTCTCAAAAAAGACACACAGCCTCAGGCATCTGCAACACCGGCAAGCGAGAGAAGCGAGTGCTACCGCTGTCGTCTCACTAGACTCAGGGGCTTTCTTTACTCTAATGTGAACTGCTTATCTTCTCCAGCTAAGAAGACTATATTCCGTGATATTAAAGCAGATGTGCTGAAGGTCGCAAAAGGGAAATAGGTTCGCCCGAAAGGAACATGTGCAGAAAAAGTAACTGTCAATGACAGAACGCAACATTTCGAATTTCTCGTTTTAGCAGAACGTAGTCATAATGTTAGTCTCAGATGGAACTTCTTGGAGGTATCAGTATCACTCATAGACTGTGGAAGATGAGAGTTCCACACTGACGAAAGTACTCCAACAAGCACAAATAACAAAGATTGTTACTGGTAGTTGTTTACCGTTGAAGATCCTGCCATCATAAAAAAAAAAGGTTCAAATGGCTCTGAGCACTATGGGACTTAGCATCTGAGGTCATCAGTCCCCTAGAACTTAGAACTACTTAAACCTAACTAACCCAAGGACATCAGACACATCCGTGCCCGAGGCAGGATTCGAACCTGCGACCGTAGCGGTCGCGCGGTTCCAGGCTGAAGCGCCTAGAAGCGCTCGGCCACACCGGCCGGCTTGCCATCGTTAACGAGACGAGTTCCAGTCATCAACAGAGATGTTCAGTTAAACTGTGAAGCTTTTTAGACTGGAAAAAGGCCTTTAGGCTCAGAAAAGAGATCTACATGCCTGCATCGATCACAAGTATTTTAGGTGATCAAGAACTTTAGATCACTGTCACGAACAGCTACATCTCATTCCTAAAGATATGTGCATAGGTCCAGCCGACCCAGTCCAGAAAGAACAGCTTAGCACCATCGGCGACGAATCGTGCTCTGCTATCACTACAAGAAAGGCAGTGGAGGAGGCTACTACCGAACTGTCTGTAGAATCTGGCTTCACTGAGAAACAACGTGGGTGAATGTTAGCCATTCTGTTGCAATTTTTGGTTTCTTTCACATCTGGAGTGGTGGAAAGACAAAGCAATTCATCGTAAAACACCGTATTAACACTGGTGGTCATCCACCAACTAGCCAGCCCTTGTATAGTGTTTGCCGGTTGAACGACAGATGATCGAAGAAGAAGTGGAGAAGATTCTGCAAAAACACATCACTGAACCCTCAGAGAGTCCTTGGTCCCCTCCCATGGTCCCTTTGAAACCGAAGAATGGCACACGAGGTTTCTAGATCGACTACCGATGACTGAACAAAATTACGAAAAAAAACATGTCTGCCCCTTATCGCGCATGAGTGACAACCTAGGCTGCTTGAAAGGAGCTAAGTACTGTATTTTTCCGCTATGGACATGCAGACATTTTACTGACAAATCGAGGTTGATGTGAGTGACCGGGAAAAGACTGCCTTCGTAAAACCTAGCGGCCTCTATGAGTTCAAAGTTTGGACTGTATAACTCCCCAACCACTTTCGGACGTATGATGGACTAGCTGCATTGACACCTTAAGTGCATGATGGGCCTTTTTCTATCTGGCTGAAACTGTCGTTTTTTTAAGGACATTTAAAGATCATCTAAGCTGCCTGACAGCCGTGTTGAACTGTGTTCAGACTTCAGGGTTCTGCCTCAATCTGAAAAATGCCTTTTTGTCGCCTGTGAAATAAAAATCTATGGGCACCCAGTGAATAGCGAATGGAGTCCGTTTCGATCCAGAATCGTCTTCCGCACATTCGTGAACAGAAAAATTTTTTTTATGTTCTCTTACTGCTGGTGATTCATAACGAACTTCTGTACCAAGGCACGTCCCTTGCAAGAATTACTGCAGAGAGACGTCAAATTTTCCTGGAACGAGGTACAAGAAAAACATTTCCTTGTACGTAAAGAGGTGCTGGTATCTCCAGTTCTAGCGTTGCATGATGAGAATACCGAGTCAGAGCTTCACACTGACGCTAGCAGTTATGGTAGAGACACAATTCCAGTCCAAAATCATGAAGGTGCTAAAATGGTGATAGCTTATGCTTCCAGAGTACTCTCCAAATCTGAGATGAATTACTCGATAAACGAGAAAGGCTACCTTTTAGTTGTTTGGATCAGGCTGACTGCATTTCAAGGAATCTTGTAGTGGAAAACAGCAGAGTGAATGAAATCTCAGTCATCGCTGCATTAAGTGACATTGCTGCTGCGCAGAGAGAAGACCCAGCACTGTTGAAAACCATAGACGCCTTCAAGAAGGAAGGAGCAAACAAGTGAGAATTCCATTTAATGAACGGAGAGTTGTGTAAGAGGGACTATGATCCAGTGAGGCAGAAATGGTTGCTTGTCATCTCAGCTCATCCATGGACACCTATAATGAAGTTTCTCCATGACGCTCCAACATCTGGTCACCTGGGATTCTTGCAGGCTCTAAACAGAATCAGTTGCAGGTATCACTGGCCAGATCTCCACTGATCCTGCAGACTCAATGTGAGTTGCTGTAAGGAATGTCAGCGACAGAAGCCTGTGCTGCAGTAATATCTGAGTCATCTAGTATCTCCGGCAGCACATTCCCACTCAATTGGAATCGATCTCTTGGGGAGCTTACGGAAGTCGACAAATGGGAATAGACAAGTAACAGTCAGCAGTGACCACCTCACTCATCACTCTTGTCACCAGACCAGTCCCAACTGTCGAAGCCCCGAAAATGGCACGTACCTTGTAGAAGACATCGTTTTGAAGTACAGAGCACCTCGTGTTATGATCTCTGACAGTGGAAAAGTTTTCGAGTGGAGATTACAGGGACAGTGTTTTTCCTGTATTTTTCCCATGTCATTATCAACCGTATGTGCTGCCACTGTAGAGTGGGGAAGAAACAGAGCTGCGAACGTCGCCAGTCTGGAGAATTAAACAAAAACTCTTTCCCCTTTATGTGTTACAAAAACTCTGCGTGTTCATGCCTCCCTACAATATGTGTCTATTGTAACTACGGCAAAATGCTCAGAGAGAATGTTGCTCTATGAGCAACCGGTAAATATTTAAATTTCTTAGTCATTTTTTACCTATTTCCCATGGTTCAGTACATGTACTTCTCAATTTTACTATTTTGGCCTGATACTCGAGATTACCATATCACACTTCTAACGACAGCTCTTTCAAGATTGTATCCATGCAGTAGCACGTTCTAAGTGACTTCTAGTAAGCAGCCCGGCATCCATACAAATCGAACCCTTTGGCACAAACAAATCCTATAAGTTATTCTACAAAGTTAAGGCCTCAGCGTGGATTTCATTCAATCATAATTTCAGATAGGTTGGACCACGATGTATCATTTCGTCGGTCATTGTGGGGTCGAGATATCGCAAGTGTCTTGCATTCACACTTTAAAGTACTGCAAGAAAGTAGGTCAACATGTGGGTTATTACACATGACGCGATGCGAGCTCTCGATGTTGAAGAAAAGTAACCGCTCTGTCCCACATAAATAAAATTTATACACAAGCCTGCACGTCTGCAGCACAAGCTCTTCACGTAAAGATCAGAATCCACAAAGTATTCCACCCGCTACATTAGACACGACTGAGAACGAAGTTTATGTGGTAATGAAAAACAGAGCTGCCTTCCAGATCGTAAAATACACAATAATTCTAAAATTCCCTGTATTTATACTTATTGTCTTGGAAATTAAAAATAATCATAATCCACTGCTGTCTAATAATGAGAGCAGTGTCTGCTCGCACCATTTTGTTTATATAAACATGTAACCTTTAGTGAATGATATACAGGAATATGGAAAATTACATTTTACCTTCCAGCCGACGACAAGGTCATTAGGGATTAATCACAGGCTCTGACTAGGTAAGCATGAGGTACAAAATTAGCCGTATCCTTTCACAAGAATCCATTCCTGTATTCGCCTTATGTGATTCTAACTTTTAACCATTTGTCACAGCGCTCGGACACTGGAGAAGGAAGGAAGATTGGGGTTTAGGAGCTCATGGACGGCAATACAGTATAGTGTGGAGCACAAGCTACAACTGGGGAGTGATTCGGGAGGTTATAGACAGTGCCATTTCAAAAGAACTTCCAGGGAGGCGGCTGAAATGATCTAGTGACATCACGGAAAAGATAAATCTAGACAGATAACTGAACCACCGCCTTCCAGAATACGTGTCCAGTGCCTTACCAAAGCGGTATCTCGCTCGATCTGGTAGTTAATGTATACTACACTGAGAAAGACCCTAGGAACAAAACTTGTATACTGCTGAATATTTATATTGCACAACCATGAGGGCAGCGTGCATGAAGCGTCAAACTAGCGTGACATGTACTACATGTATGAATAAGCAAATGATTAGAATTTCAGCGCAGCCACACAAAGCAGGTAGCATTAATGTCGTCTTTCATCTACATTCTTTATATAAGGAAAGACTGAACAGTCGGTTCCTTATCCACAAATCGCATTTAAATGTGCGAGAAGATCGTGTTAGGGCTCTGTATAAAAGGAGACACGCCCACCAGCCACTGCCGGAATTCGACAGCGGCAGAAGCGTGGCCTCTCTGGACTGTTATCGTTCCACAATACTGCTTATCACATTAGCGGGATCCCCTGTATGTCTTATGAATATGGAATTCATGAGTTCAGAAGAGCTGTACTCAACACCACACAGGCTCTCAATGGCCCACACGACTAGCTCTTGAGAGGACAGCCATATTGTTCACTCGCCCTTGCAGCAGAATCACGTGTCTTACGTCAGGAAATGGGCTTGTTTGCAGCAGGACAAGTATCCATATGGATAGTGCGACGACGACTGGAGAATCACGAGCTGTCAGCACAGCGACAGTCGTTGTGGTTTCTTTTGATTCGGTAGCAGACACAGGCGCACTGACAATAGTGTGCACAACGACAACATTAGACACAGGAATATCACCACTTCGTCTCTTCAGATAACTTCTTGTTCTGTGTAGAGTATCCTGACTGATGTATCTGTGTGTGGAAGCATTTCTGAACTGTTAAAACTGGTTTCTGTGGCCTATCTTCTAGATGTCTTTGACATTACCTTTCAACAAGATAACGCAAGACCGCATTTGTCTCGTCCTACCTCGATACAGGGGGTGTTTGAATGTTGGTCTGGGTAGCATATCATTCAGACCTCTCACCGACTCAAAGCATCTGCTCACGGGTTGCAGGGAAACTGACACGCCACCATTTGTCATCACTACAATTGATGATATCTGGCATACAGATGCAGCAGCATGGAATGAGATGTCCGTGTCTATCATAAAGCTCAATTCGACTCGATGCCCAATCAGGTTAGAGTCGTTGCTGCTGCCAGCGGTGGCAGCTCTACCAACTAAACTTCAGCAGTCTATACGCTCCCAAATCATTTACAAATTTAATGACGTGTCCTTGACGACTTTCAGTCAGAACGACTGATATCCTCGGGAAAGCCAGACATGACAAAAATATTTCACCTGACGTATGTATGAGACAGGCGAAACATCCTCAGAACTCGAGAAGGATGTAGTAATTTCATCTCCAAAGAAAGCAGGTGCTGACAGGTGTAAGTATTGCCGAACTATCAGTTTAATGAGTCACGACTGCAAAACACCAATACGAATTATTTACAGAGGAATAGGAAAACTGGTAAAAGCGAACCTCAGGGAAGATGAGTTCGTGTTCCGTAGAAATGCTGGAAAATGCGAATTAATACTGGCCCCTACAATTAATCTCAGAAGACGGGTTGAAGGCTGACCTACGTTAATAGCAATTGTAGGCATAGAAAAAAACTGTTTACTGTGTTAACTGGCGTACACTCTTTCAAATTCTGAATATACGGGGAGCGAAATGCAATTTAGAACTTACACAGAAACCAGACGACTATTACAAGAGACGAAGGGCTTGAAAGGGAAGCAGTGGTTGGGAATGGAGACAGGGCTGTAGTCAGTCCACGATGATATTCAATCTGCACATTGGCAAGCAGTAAGGAAACAGAAGAAAAATTTGGAGAAAGAATTAGATTTCAGGGACAAGAAATAAAGACTTAGATGTTTGCCGATGACATTGTAATTCTGTCAGGGGCAGCAATGGGCTTGGAAGAGCAGTTGAACTGAATGGATAGTGTCTTGGAAGGAAGATGTAAATTAACATCAACGAAAGCTAAAAAAAAAAAGGTAATGCAACTTAGATGGCAGATGATGCTGAGGGAACTGGATTAGAAAACGAGACACCGAAAGTGTTAGATGAGCTTTGCTATTTGGGCAGTAAAATAACCGATGATGGCCGAAGCAGAGGGGATATAAAATGTAGGCTGGCAATGATAAGAAAAGCCTTTCCGAAGAAGACACATTTGTTAACATCAGAGAAAGATTTAAGTTTTAGGAAGCCTTTTCTGAAGGCATTTGTCTGTAGTGTAGCCTTGTGTTGTTGTGAAACGAGGACGATTTACAGTTCACACAAAATGAGAATAGAAACTTTTGGAATGCGGAGCTACAGAAGAATGCTGAAGATTAGATGGGAAGATCGTGTAACTAATGAGGACGTACTGAATAGAACTGGGGAGAATGGAAATTTGCGGCACAAGTTGACTAAAAGAAGGGATCAGTTAATAGGACACGTTCTGAGACATCAGTGGATCGCCAGTTTACCATTGGAGGAAAGTGTGTGAAGGGGAGGGCTAAAAATTGTAAAGGGAGGTTCAAATAGCTTCAAGCGCTAAGCGACTTAACATCTGAGGTCATCAGTCCACTAGACTTAGAACTACTTAAACCTAACTAACCTAATGACATCACATACATCCATGCCCGAGGCAGGATTCGAACCTGCGACAGTAGCAGCAGAGTGGTTCCGGACGGAAGCTCCTAGAACCGCTCTGCCACAGCGGCCGGCGTAGAGGGAGGCCAAGAGATTAATACATAAGCAGGTCCAAAAGGATGAACACTGCAGTAGTTATTCAGAGATGAAGAGGCTACCGCAGGATAGAGTAGTATAGAGTAGTACGGAGAGCTGCATAAAACCGGTCTTCGGACAGAAGACCACAACAACATTCTTTGCTCGTGTACTGTATGCACACAATAAGTAAAATTTCGTTACGTCTTTGTAATTTTAATAGCCAGCAGTGTAAAATAATCGTCATCGAATTTCTTCGCTCAGTTGTAGACATTTTCTTTCTCGTTTTTGTGTTGCTTGCGAGCAGTGTGAATCCGCGCCTCCTCTGTGGACGAGCATGCGTGGAGAAAGTAATGGGGAGTAGCGGCAAGTGCAGCGTCCCGCGGTGCGGCGCCGAATCGCCGCCTAATTAACATAAGCGCGTGCTCGTCACCACTTATCAACACGCGAACTCTTAAAACGCAAATGGAGTTTTCGTGGTGAGCTGTCATTCAAAATTTATTGAATTTCACTTTGATTTATAAGAGGGGTGAGCTTCTCACAGCAATTACTGCGAAACGAAACGCGCGAGTACAAAGGTTGAGCATGCAGGGCGGGCCATCAATTACGATGAGCCAGCACTGTTAGCGGCGCTCTGTTCTCACACCCCGAGCAAAACGAGAGCCACGACGGCTATCACATGCCTGCTTCCCACACTCGGCGCGCTACACGATTTTTCACAAATCGTACCTGCTATTTCGTCTGTTCTCATTATTTAGTTAAAATGAGTCCTACATTGTCAAGCGTATTAATAAGCGGTTGTCAGGGCTCTAGTTGAGTACGGCACTATCGATAAAACTGATTTGACAAGTAGTTATATAATATAGACCCTCTACAAAGTTTTGGAATTGAGTAATAAATACTGGGACTTCCTGAGAGGTTAATTCTAGAAATAACCACTTGGGCTGTAGCTAAGCCATTTCTTTTAATAGCTTTTTCCGGGAGTGATAGTCCCACAACGTGTGTAGCAGAAACTTAGTGCAGTCTGGAAGGCAGTAGAAGAGGTATCACCTGAAGTAAAGTTGTGACTGTGGATCGCGTATCGTGCTCGAATAGCTCACAAGGGAACTACACGGCAATCGAATTTTTGCAAATTTTTATATTTATGGCTTGTGAAGTTCAGAACTCAACTATATTTCTGCCAAAGTAGCTCGACGCAACTCTCAAAATTTCTCGAGAAAGTCGACTTTGAAGTTCCCCAACTATGTTTAATATGCTAAAACAATGTATATACTTCTTCCGAGCAGTGTGGCTCTGTGGTAAAGTGCTCGTTCACTGCTTACGGCGCATAGGTTCGATTCTAGGTTGAAATAAATTTCTAAACAAAGATGCATGTTCTACGAGCATTTCCATGAAGTGTATATTACATATAGCGCACGAGATTTGTAATCGCTATATCGAGTCTTGTTTGGATCATTATTTTTTTTATTTTTTCCCATTCACTTCAAATACCTATGCCATTTAAATACAAAATTCTTCACATATATGCTAATTAACACATCTAATTGCTATTTTTATGAAAAATGCACGTCTTCTAACTTCTTATTATATATCGCAAACAAAAATGCATTTGTCATTGGAAACAAACGTTCTTAAAACACCGATATTCTATAAAAGGTTGTTAGTCAAGACTATAATCAAAAAATACAAATTACTTTTTTATCTTTTTTGTACTTTACGCTTCACGTACATGCCCATAAAACATACATACTTTAGTTTTGCATATTGAAAATTGTCGGAAAATTTCAAAGTCAGTTTTGTCGACAATTTCTTAGAGTTGCATAGAACTGCGATGGCAAAGTTCTGAGTTACACGTACCATAAACATAAAAAAATTACAAAAATCCGATTACCACCTGTTCCCCTTATCAGTCAGTAGAGCCTCTGGCCGCGAATGACAAACGTCCCAATTTCGAGTACTGGTCAGGCACACAGTTCTAGTCTGCTACTAAGTTTCAAACCAATGCGAACTCCACTGCAGAGTGAAAACTAATTCTGGAAGGAATAATATTGTTCGACAGATCATGGAGCATATGGTAAAGTTGTAACCAGGTTCTATTTAGCCAAAACTCGACATTGTAGTTACAACCGACCGAAGTGGTGCAGTGGTTTAGGCCACTGGTGTCCCGTTTGGAATGAGCGAGCTTAAAACCCCTCTGGCAGTACACTTGGAGGTTTCCCTAAACACTTCAGGCATGTTCCGCGACGGTTAATTAGAACAGATTACGGTCGATGTCTTTCCCCATCCATGCCCAGTCCGACCTTGGCGAACGTCCCTAATGACTTAAGCGTCGAAGGGACGATACAGCCAAATCTTCCGTCTTTGCTGTAGCTATATTTCATAGTAAATTGAAGCACCTTCTTGTATATCAACTATTGTGTAACTAGTTACACGCAGGTGTTTACTTTATTGAAGAGCCCACCTATAGTATCGCACATAATTCCAATATTTTATCATCCTGTCAGTTTCAAGAACACGGGAAGTATACACCCAACAGGTCACCGATTTTGCTCACCTTTCCCCGTTTATGCACCACATATAGACGTAACAAATTATGCTTTAGTACGACGCGCTTCTCAGCGGTTTCCACGAAATCGGCGTTCAGAGTCTTACGAGCCGGTTGAGTACAATACGGGGGCAGCCGATATCGAGCAGATACAACAGCGCAACTGGATAAGTGGCAGAATGGAAGTCTCCAGTCTTCCACCACTTGAAGAAACAACAATAATAATGATAGGAATTGTGGTACATGGTGTGGCCAATGAACGGGGGTTGAACCTAATAATGTACACTGGAGATCTGATGTCTGAAATATTAAATACGAAGTAGAGTGCATCCAGGGGGAAAAGCGTAAGACAAGCTTCAATACCTCTGATCATGCACGATGTCATGCCATTAGCTGTATAGAGGTACGAAATAATGTTGTGTGTGAAGTGTTTATAAAGGTACAGGAACACAAAGTAGTTTCGACGCTTCCAATCAGTAATTAAAAAAAAGAGAGTTGATGTAGTTGACGCGAAAACTGAGACCGTGAAATCACAAGCCCTAGTAAAACTGGAGACTGGAAAAGAACTGTAGATAATTGATTGCATGTTACACAAAATGTTCTTGTAGACTGTGTATCCGGAATCGGGTTTCTATGTGACTATGGAGCGAAGATTGATTTTACTGTAGGGAAGCTTCTTTGCGCGCGGACAAATACAATGACACCATATCGTGACAGATTTTGTGGACGGATGCAACTGAGAAAGGCAGGAACTTAACAAGGATTACCAAAAACAGTAGCGTTAAATGAACCGGCAAAAGCAAATACAGAGGACAGTATTTGCAACAATGTTTTGGATTCTGATAACTAGAAGAAGGTTGCCGAGCATATGTATACGATGTCATTTTAAACTGCGCCCCCGTATTTGAAGAGGAACCTGTAAAAGTCCATGTATACAGTTGCCGGCTAGATGTCAAACCTCGCCAACCGCTCAGTCTGCCAACTTACCCTGTTCTTTGTTCCAAGAAAGCAACAGTTACCAAAGACATACGCAAGATTTATGCTGAGAAGAAGGGAATCAGTTCATCTATCATCAAACATGTCCGCCAAGACTATTTTACAAGGGGTGGGGGAGCCAGCTGCTCTCCCATTTGACAATGGTTGTCAATTTACAAGCACGCTTTGGAAAATATATTTGGAAGAAAATAACATCTGACAGATATTGATGCCAAAATTCCATCTAGATGCCAAGCCAGCAGTAAATGTTTTCAGAGAGCTAAATCGTTTTGGCACCTGTATGTATCAAAGAAGTACAGAAAATAATTTGAGTGTTAACATCATGTCGAGCACATCATTAACCATTTATCATCTATATCAGTAACCGGAGAAATTAATTTATGGTAGAAGCGCAGAAAACCAACCGTCAAACCTAATTCACAAACACAACGAAGGATAAATATCGGGAGAAGATTCAACAAGCTTTGGTTCAAATGGCTCTGAGCACTATGCGACTTAACTTCTGAGGTCATCAGTCGCCTAGAACTTATAACTAATTAAACCTAACTAACCTAAGGACATCACACACATCCATGCCCGAGGCAGGATTCGAACCTGCGACCGTAGCGGTCGCGTGGTTCCAGACTGTAGCGCCTAGAACCGCTCGGCCACACCGGCCAGCTCAACAAGCTTTAATTACACTCGCAGCGAAGGCAGCACAATGAAAGAAATATTTTGATAGTCACATCAAAAAAAGACCGCTAATACCATATCGGAGGAAAAGAGTTCTTAAATCTTTGTTATAAGCGAAGAAAATGAGGAAATGGGAGCCATTGTGGCCGCGCGGGATTAGCCGAGCGGTCTTTGGCGCTGCAGTCATGGACTGTGTGGTTGGTCCTGGCTGAGGTTCGAGTCCTCCCTCGGGCATGGGTGTGTGTGTTTGTCCTTAGGGTAATTTAGGTGAAGTAGTGTGTAAGCTTAGAGAATGATGACCTTAGCAGTTAAGTCCCATAAGATTTCACACACATTTTTTGGAGCTATTGTACCGTCGACACTTAATAATAGCCAGAATTATTCATGATAATGCTTACCCTTCTTGTTTTCCGAATAGCTGACGGATAAAATGACTTTATAGCTACTAGGATCTTATGCTGTTTCAAGACTGATTTTAGCAAGCATCCAAATAATCCTTTATGTAGCATAAACTGTAATATAAGTGAAGTCTGGTTTTTCAAATAGTAATTAGCAAGAAATAAATTCTGTAACCACAAGCGGTGAGTACTATGATCGTGAAATATATTTTTCATGTGATAAATATTTTATTTTTTGCTATCACTTTGCTTTTCGTGTGAACATTAACTTGTGAAGTGTGAGGTACTGGATTTACTGTTATTTAAAGGTTGCAATATAGAATTAACACTATGACTTGGGAAGCGTTAAAGGTACTAGGCGTGCAGTGAGAAGACCAAATAATATTCTAGGTATGTGTAGCTTGTTAGATTTTCCACAGGGGCACTCTTCTCACCAAGCATGAATTCATTACCGGTAGAAATTTGCATGAACGAAATGTGAATTAATGTGTTGTTATTGTCATAGTTCCTAATGGACATGAAAAGTTAAAGCTTTTCAAAGCGACGGCCATGCCCTAACCTCGAAGTGTATGCTGGTAATGTCTATCGCGAGCTGTCATGCAAAGTTATCGTGGTGGAACAGCTGATTTATCCAGTCAATGACACAACGATATGTCTTCGTTTCGATCGGAGAAGAAACATTAAGTACTTAACGTAACAACAATTTTTCTATCTTTTGTGCAATACTTGGACAAATTGTGGTGATGCGGCAGATAGTTTCACTTTTAGTGATTGCGGCGGATAGTTTAACTATTTAACACAAAATCATGAAGGATTCATTACTTAAATTCGTGTTTAGGTCAGCCCAAACTCACATTTCCTACAACCTTGCAACTTTGCCAACTAGCCGCGGGTGTAGAGTTGGTTGGCTTACCACTAGGGGTGAGCTGGCATCGACTGGTATAAATAGGGATCATTAGACAGGGCAAAGCAATTTTCGAGGAAAAGTATTTTATTTTATTTTATTAACATTTGATGTAACTTCCTTTTCAAGAAATAAATTCTTCAAAAACTAATTCGTCATGAAGAAATAACATTTGAACAAAAATAATTGGTGATACAAAAACAAAGAACATATTTCAGCTGTTTATTACAGACAAACTATGAAAGATAGAACACATTGCGCATGTCACTGGATAGAGGAACGTTCAAAGTTTTATGTTCGCACAGACACTATACCATACACTCAACATCCCTTGCTCGAGAATCATCGAAACGGTGTCCAATTCATTCCACACACGAATCAACAGGTTCTTGTTTATTGAATCAATTACGTTTCTCAGTTCTAGAAAAGTAGCGGCCATAGGTGGGGCGAAGACTCTGTCTTTTATGTACCCTCACAGAAAAAAATCGTAAGGTGTGAGGTCTGGTGACCTGAGAGAGCAAAAGCAATGAACAAGATCTTGTTGTCCACCTCTTCCAATCCGACGTTGTAGGACGGTGTTGTTAAGATTATTCCGCACCTCGAGGTGAAAGTGAGACGGGGCGTCGTCATGCATAAAAATAAAGTCATTGGAATCTTCGTGAAGTTGAGGAAACAACCAGTTTTGGAGTATGTCCAGGTATAGCATTCCTGTCACAGTTTCCTCCGCAGAAAAGAAAGGTCCCTAAACTTTGTGAAAGGAAACGGAACAAAACACATCCAGTTTCGCTGAGTCTCTTTCATGTTCGACGACGACGCCAGGATTTTGCGACCCCAAATTCTAGTTTTTTCTTCTGTGTAGCTTTTGTTTTCTGTACTATGAGCTCAGTGTACTTTCTGGGTTTTTCGATTACGGAATCATATTCTAGTCTATGAAGGAACTTTCCCAACTGTAATTCTGCATTATAAAGCTGTGCGTTGAATATTTGTTTTTTTAATATAAAGTTCTTTCAGTTCGTTTTTCACCCAGAGTTTTCGTGCGTTTTCCAATGTTTTCTTTGCAGTTGTCGCGTTTGCCTTGACGTTAATTTTGACATAATTTGCAATGACGTTATTTTTGAGACAATTTCTATTGAAGTGAATATGCTGTGTCGTCATTGTGAGCTTTTTTGCACTGTTTTTGTATTCGAAAATAGCCTTGATTGCCTGACTGGGCAGATTAACTTTAATTGCGAACATTTTAGGTTAGGCTTTACCGTGACAGTTATTGACATTAAATGGAACAGTAAATTTACTGTTACCAGTCACTGATTATCTACATGACGCGTTTCAAAGGCTCAAACCTCCGTTATCAGGTGAATTTACATTTGTTAGTATGACATTTGTGTGCGTGTGTTGTGTTACGATTTCTTGTAGAAACTTGTGGCACTGTCTAGTGGAGAAACAAAACACTATTTCAGAACATGGTTTGGGTTTCTTTTGACAAAAAATTGAACGTATATCTAACGGTAAACATAAAATAAGTGAAATAGAGCACCTCCAGTGGTCACAGGTTCCTTTCACTGTCGTAACATATAACATGCATACTGTCATATTTTGTAAAGAAATATGGCGTCTAGAAAGTATTGGGTGCAAGGATCGTATAAGAGAAGAGAAAACATTATCACAAAGTACAAAGAATATACATCGTAACAACATTATTACAGAATAATTTAAAAAAAAAAGGATTTTGGGTGTTTCTTTTGAGGTTTCGAATACATGCGTTGGAATAAATACTTCAGGTGGTATATAAATCAGATTTTGACAAGTTAAAATAGTTTCAACTTCATACTCGTTTATACAATCAGGTGAAATCACTTTGACTTATTTGTAGCACGTGAGATTTTCGATACATGTGAGCTAAGGAAGGGGCTCGCACAACCAGCCAACGATCGACTACGAAGATTCTATTGGTTCAAAAACAAGTGCTCTCTGTGTTTTTCGTAATGCCGCGATATCGGGGTACTCATTCGTATGGATTCGGCTACTGCCGAATCCATACGAATGAGTACTTTCATTGCAAATGGGAGACGGTTGGGACTGGAAAATACGTGGTTTGCAAAAAGAGACGTATTTTTCCCTAGAAACGAAGCAAAACCGCCCGAGCCGCGAGGACTTTCACGACCCTTTTGCCCTTTGTCTCGAGGTGCACTCGCGCCTGCCATAAAAGCGTTTACCTGCGGAGCCGTGTCGAGAGAGAGAGAGAGAGAGAGAGAGAGAGAGAGAGAGACGAAGGTATTGTGCCAGATTGGCTGAGAGCTCGGGACACCATGCTGTTAGCTGTCTTCGGTTTGTTTCTGCCAGTATAAGGTGTGCTGTCAGCGGTACTGTTGTAGACGTGAATAGTAACGCTCTGAATTCCTATTCCGTGGTGGGATTGTATTATTTGTAACTGGAAACGTACGTTTCGTCGCATTTACGTACAGTGAAATGACAAAAGACCTGCTCTATTGCAGCTTTCATGCTGCGTGTTGGATCTATAGCGATCGTTGTGACATTCGATTTTCAAGTCAGTTTTTGTAGACAAAATATGATTGTAGAAGATTACTGCGTATGACTATTATGACATTCCAATTATGAAAGCCAATCAAGAGCAATGTCTGTGTCCTCCAACGGTGATTGTAAAAATGGAAGTGGAAATGACTTCGGGATGCGAGTGCTTCCAACACATAAAAGACGGCCGGCCGCGGTGGTCTAGCGGTTCTGGCGCTGCAGTCCGGAACCGCGGGACTGCTGCGGTCGCAGGTTCGAATCCTGCCTCGGGCATGGGTGTGTGTGATGTCCTTAGGTTAGTTAGGTTTAACTAGTTCTAAGTTCTAGGGGACTTATGACCTAAGATGTTGAGTCCCATAGTGCTCAGAGCCATTTGAACCATAAAAGACGGAAACAAGACACAGTGGCAGTTGCCTTGAACGATGGGAATTGTCGAAATTATAATGTTGCGAGCAGTAAAGCAAACGACGCTTTCTACCGGCCGGGCGTCACATTAATAGCAGTGCTACACATACAATAGTTAAAATTATTGCGCATTTGTGACTAGCACGTGCATATTGCACCTGTTGTATACTTAATGTCATGTTTCAGAGAAAACGTCTTATCAATTCATATTTTTTATTTTCTTCCTTTGTGTTTTCATAATTCTTTTCTTCCTTACGCGTTGTATCCACATTACAAGATTTTTGTGCTTTAGTGATTCCAAATGTCAGCAAAGCAGAAAATTTACTGGATTACGGCTGTACAGTAAATGGTTAATAATTCTGCAAGATTTATTGAAAATACATTGAGGGAATATGAAAAATGACTAATATCTCAGCGAGAAAACTGAAATAGCACCAGTCTTTGAAATTTAAAAAAATAAATTATTTCTTGTGTCTGGCTGCTGTTATTTTTAGAATATCGTAATAAGTTACGTATCCTTCACTGTTCGCAACGTCAGTCGAACATACACATTCGTTGATGACAGAAAGTTCGTCATTCCCACAATTAATATTGTCACCACAAGTAGTTTTGTCGTTTCTCAACAATGTACGAGAGCATGCTGAAAAGTAACACCTCTGAATTATTTTTAACAGTCTGCATCTTCAGTCTTCATGTACACATATTTACTTCTCAACATAGTCACCCTAGCAACGGAGACATTTCTCCCAACGGGAGACCAATTTATTGAAGCCGTCACCACAGAAAATTTGACTTTGTTGTCGGAGCCACAGTCTCATCTCCGCTTGCACTGCTTCAACGCTATCAAAGTGTTGAAGTCCTCGAAGGCGTTCTTTAAGTTTTGGAAAAATATGGAAATTGGATGGGGCCAAGTCAGGACCCTGTGGAGGATGATCGATGACAGGGAATCAAAGGCGAAGGATTGTTGCATATGTCACAGCGATGGTCCGGTACTGTCAGTCTGAGGGAGAGGTTGCTCAATGTGTGCACCAACTCTTGCAGCACTTTGCAGAGTTTGTGGTGCTGTCTTCAGGCATGAATTCCAAATGCACCACACCTTCAACATCCCAGAACATGACTTGGGCTGCTGATGGCATGGTCTTGAACTTTTTGTCAGTCGTCGGCTCGGTTGAGGTTAGCACCACCGTTTCCAACATTACGAGCACGAACACGCCAATGTCGGACATTAATGATGTCGACTCTAAAACCACCGTACACGGCTATTGTTCTCCCATGGATTTCTGCAGTTAGAAACACGATTACAGCACGCTGTTTCTCACGCACCGACATAGTTACGTTACCCTTTGCCACGTTATACGCTACAATTCGTAGTTCTCTAGCGACAGAAAGTTGAAACTTGGCGTCAGCGAAATGGTGAAGTCGACTAAGCAATATGCAGGACATATAAGCCCTCAACAGATAATGAGAGCCGCACCTGAAAACATACGAGCGCTAGTAAAAACAAACCACAGCGCTATAAAATACCTCCATATTGAGAGAATTTGCTTCACTGGTGGCACATAACGGAATGCCTCTAACGATATTTTCCATATTGCCAATTGTATGCAAACACACCTTTCTTAGGACTTGAGTGAGAGCACTGACTACATTTTTTTTAATTTTGCGAAACATATACTTTTTATTGCTGTTACTTGTCACTACAGTACATATAACTGATTTAAAATGTGAACTGATTCTATCTTCACATTTAGAAATTTGGCAGCATTAAATTTGCTTTTCTGATTTTGTGTGCTTTAGTGATTCTGAATGTCAATATGGTAGCATTTCTTGCCCAGCGCCGTTATTTCCTGACACTTCAGCGTAACAAAACGTACTGTGAAATTTTCTCGGGTTATTGGCCATGTCATGTTGTCACAACGTTTCTACGAGTCTCCTACCAGTCATCTTCAGGTGAACTGTTGCTTTTGCAGCATCTTTAAGCTGCACTTTTATTTACCTGGCCGTTCCCATCATGTATCTCTCCCAGCAGCTGTTGCAACTTTCTGGCGACATTGCACCATTAACAAACAATTTGAGCAATTTGCAAGTTTTATGGAAAAAGACTACGAAGCAAGAAAGCAAGCAGAAGGAGATAAAAAATCAGAACTATCGCGGACGTGCTGCAACAACGTATAAGAATAACAGAAAAAAGCTTTGCAAGGCAATAATCATGATTTCAGTGCAATAACTAAAGTGCAAAGCTTAACCGTGTATTTGTAACGCGTAGTAAATGAGTAGAATAATAGAAAAGGAGATGGATGATGTGTACATTTGTATTATGATTTTACAGTGCGGCTTCCACATCTGCCTTAATATAAAATATTGGAAGTTACTGAGAAGATTCCAGTGTAAATTGTTTGCTAATTTTTACATTCCATTTTCTGTCATCAGTGCATACTGGGCACAGACTATGAACCAAGCCAACGAAGACATGAGTGACATTATTTCCGATTCCATTCAGTTGTCAGGTATACAGTTGCTACAATCGGGTTTTTAATTCTCGTCTAGCTGTCTAGGTTTGGGTTCGTGATTAACATAATTATGGCAACGACGAATGTCTGTTGACCCTAGTTTGTTCTTTGTTTCCCCCTACCGTTTAAGGCAAACAGGTACTTGAACCCAGTCTTCCGAAATACAAGTAGTTTACCATGTCCCCCTCCCCACATGCTTGGTTCGGCTTGAGCTGTAACGGTAAAGATTACTAGAGGAGGGGCAGACTGTTCAGTGGTACTTCGCACATTTTGTCGTAGAACTATCTGTTTGCGGATAGCATGATTAAAATTGGAGCAGTGAGGTTTGGAAAGGTTTTGTATAAACGAAACTCACAACCTTATTAGCCTGATATTGTCAGGCCCAGCTAAAGATGGGGTGTGCACCAGGTCATCAGGTCCATGTATTTGCCGATCTACTCTGGCAAATTTCTAAGACTTTTTAGATGAAGAAGACGGCCTGCAAAAGCTAGGTACACTGCAAGGACTGAATAAATCACCTATAGTACATTTACATTGCTGTTCTTGGTGCTAGAAGCTGCACTAACTTCGGGGAGTGACGAAATGTTACGTAAGAAGATGCGTAGCGACTGCAAATGAGGAGGAGCGTCAGTAGTAGAAGATTGCTTTTTCCGGAAGTGAATTATTCAGACCCGTGTAAAATCGACACTTATTGGCCATCCTTTAGTCGAGTGACTGTGTTACTTGCCCATGTCTGTTGTTTACTCCTCTGATCTTCCTCGGAACCCTTTGTCTGTATAGCTTTCCAGATTGTATCGCGCTCCTGTAAATTTGGTACTCCCATATCCTGAAGTTCTTTTTCTCTTTTGTTTTTAGTAATTGAGTCTAGTAGTTTGAATTTTCAAGAATGTGTTTCGTTATCTAGTTTGCTTTGGTTCTTTCTGCGTGTCACAGAGTTGGATTCTTCGCACGCTCCTTGGAACCGTAATTTAAGGGGTTTGACTCTACGTTTCTGCACTGTTTTTTGGGCGATGTTTCGTATTCTATTCTTGGCCTTACGATTTTTGCTCATGATTTTATGTGATTTTTGATTATAACTGTTCTTTTAATGCATTGTCTTTGAGAGTAATGCTGATGTAGTCAAGCTTTCTTACTTACTCTCCACTTTTGTCTCCGATGCTAGTAAAATTTTGTAGCCGCCCACTGTAGTAATGGTGGTTAATAAAGTACGACAGTAGCTTTATGCTTTGCCGGCCAGAGTGGCCGTGCGGTTCTGGGCGCTACAGTCTGGAGCCGAGCGACCGCTACGGTCGCAGGTTCGAATCCTGCCTCGGGCATGGATGTGTGTGATGTCCTTAGGTTAGTTAGGTTTAATTAGTTCCAAGTTCTAGGCGACTGATGACCTCAGCAGTTAAGTCGCATAGTGCTCAGAGCCATTTGAACCATTTAGCTTTATGCTTTGAAACTTATAAAGCAGAGTTATAGAAAGTTAAGGCGTTTAATAATAATTACATACCAAATACTTTGTTAAAATTTTATGAAAACCTAATGAAATGTTTTTAAAACTCCTGTCACCCACGGCCGACCATTATATCTGGAACCCACACTAGTGGGTGATAGAGACCATGTTTTTACGTTACTGGTTTGATAGCTGTTGTAAACTATAGGGTTTTACAGTTCAATTAAGACATGTTTGTTATAAATGTCTTTGTTTACTGAACTGTGGTTTCTGTTTTCAAAAAAGGTGGGAGCTATGGCCTTCTTTTGTTTACAGTTTTTGCATTTAGCTTTTTTACACGTATATACAGGGTGTAAATGATAACTGTTTACAACTTACCACATTGATGTAAATGATGTTGAGACGAACAATATGATACAGAACAATAAATTGCGACCTATAAAGTCGGAAAACACACTCAAATTGGTCTACAAAAACCAACTAAGCCTTAGCACATGCGCGTCGCGCGAGATTGTCAATAGTTTCTCGTTGTCTTTGTGCAGAGTATTAGTCCTACAGAAAAAATGAATTTTAGGTCTTTTTTACAGGAAATGTAAGGTATCATTAAATATCATTTTCTTTCAAGCACAGTTGGAAAATCTAATGTAGTTAAATTTTGTATTGACTGCATTTTCGATAGAGGTCGCGATTTTGGAGTTATTCAAGAAAATCGTACAAAAGTGATCCCCAAACACACCCCACCCGTATAGTATTTCGTCAGCGGAAAGGATGTTTACAGTTACTGTGTTATTCGTGGAACTCGCTCCTTCCACTGTACAAAAATTGCCGATTGCACGAATTATTTCCCCATATTCAACCTTTTCTGTCTTTACTGACTGGGCTATTACCGTCGCCGACTCAGTCGTACACTTTCAAATAGCAAAACGGGCGATTGTGTAAATTTTTCCTCAAAATTTTATCAATTTTAACTGCATAATTTTTTTTACAATTAAACCGTCTGTTCGTCTATCCTACTCACTAAGGAACTGCTCTGCCTGTGAGGGTTAAGTTTAGATTGAATTGTTAACTCAATTACTTTCTGCATAACGTTCAAAAGTCTTTTTTTCTTTCATTACCTTCACAGGACAGTTTAAATTAATAATGTTAGTGAAGTGTAATCGCAAATTTTTTTACAGTTGTTGGAGGAAGTTTAGTTAAGCACACACTAAAAATCCTGACCGTGGGAAGGGAGGGGGGGGGGGCGGGGGCGAGGGAAGTGATTCGGGGAAGAGGCGGGTAAGCAGTTACCGTTTACACTAGGCGTGGGCAGCCTTTGGTGACCAATGGCTCTACTTCGCACTGTTTTTATTTCCTCATCTTTGTTATTAGGGTTTTTGTCCTTTAGATATTTACTCGTAATGTATGGTTTGCGAATGATTTTTGTGTTGTAGCTTTATTTTTAGGTTTGTCGTTGTTTGTGCGTGTTTTTTGTTTAGTGTTTCATTAGCTGCCATACCGTGGTTGGTGGGGTGAGTGGATGATTATGGATTGATGGTCTGTTTATGTTATGAGGTGATGTCTGATTTTTATATTTTTTATTGTAAATATATTTAATATGTAATTTGATGATGTTAGGAAGAGTTCCTGGTGCTTTTTTCTCCTTTACTTTGATGGTTTGGCCAAGCTTGGTTATTTGTTACCTGTTAGTCAAGGAAGATCGCCTTGGGTCTTTTGTGACACTCTCTGACCGGGTCGTAACGTCCTAGTGACCTTATTAGTTCATTGTTTGATTTAGCTGTGGTTTCATAGAAGGATTTTGCAAGGTCTTCGAAACGTTGCTTTAGGGGGGGGGGGGGGGGGGGACTTCAGAGGCTTCATGCAGGTCTAATGTAGGGAATCGGTTGGGAAGGTGTAGCGCACGTTTGAGTGCCCTGTTCTGCACTGCCTGGAGTTTCTCTGAGCGTGGCGGCGGCGTAGCCCCATACAGGACAGGCGTATTTCATTATTAGTCTGATTAGGGTACAGTAAACTCTTACGCCTGTACTTGAGGCTAGAGCAATTTCTGCGTTCAGAACCGGGCATAGGGTGGTCATCTTTCCGCAGGCGTTGCAGCTTAGGTCCTCAATGTACGGTTTCCATGTCAGCCTCTTATCCAGGGCTATCCCCAGGTAATTGGCTGTCTGCCGCCACTGTAGTTCCCGTCCGCCGAACCAGAGATGGAGGGGCCTCCTCCTTAGCGGGCCTCGTTTCCCGAGACGGCGTGTAATTAGCATTGCCTGTGTTTTGTCTTGGTTTATAGTCTTTCTGTTGAGTTCAGGACTACTTGCAGTCGTCGAGTGACCAGATCCCGGTGTGCGTTTCGAGTACAGAACGCGGTATCGTCCGCATACTGTGCCGTCTTTACCCGGGGGGGGGGGGGGGGGGCGGTGGGGGTGTCAGCCGTATATAGGCTGTAGCAGGTCGGCACGTATGCACGTCCTTGTGGAAAGGGAGGTGTCAATTTTAACGGAGAAAGTTCTACCGGTAAGATAACTTTGTAGAAGTTTGACTATCCATCCGGGGAAGCCTTGAGTGTATACTTTGTAAAGTAACCCATCATGTCATACTATGTCGAAGGCTTTGGCTACATCAAGTAGCACTATGCCACCGTAGCTTCTGCGGTTGAAGGCCTCTGTAGTGGCCTCAACTACCCTCATGATATGTTGTGGGGCTGAATGTTTTTGTCTGAATCCGAATTGGAGTATTTGCTCCCTGGCAATGTGTTGCTCGACTGGTATGAGTAGGAGGCGCTCGTAGATGTTGCTGAGGGTTGGCAGAACATTAGTCAGTCTGTAGCGCTGTGGGAATAATGGGTCCTCTCCAGGATTGCTATCGCGACCTCTTCCGCGTGTTTACAGCTCGTTGGATTACCAGAGGCGGGAGTTTCTTAATCATTTGATTTGTGAGCCGGTCGTGGCGTGGTGCCTTTTTCGTTGGGAGAGACTTTATTATTTTTGCCACTTCTTCTGGGGCGAAAAGTGGTGATTCGTCGTATTCGTCCTCCTCTGCTGCGAGGAAAACAGACATTCGGTCGTGATGTCTGTTTTTCGCATTGTTTTACGTCCCTTTCACTATTTTGACGCGAAACCTTTCGTTCCATGACAACATTAGTGCGATGATGACCTCAGATGATTAAGTGATTTCATTTGTAATTAACATCCTGTTCTCTCTTTGAATTTGTTTTAATTTTAGTCGACTGTTATATTTCAGACTTGAGGATCCCCTCCCTTTCACGTGTAATAGAATTTTTTTCTATTGCAGTTCACACTAGATGGAAGTGCAACTGTTCCGAAACCGGTCATGGATTAAGCAACTGTTCTGCGGATTTCTTCACTTTTCAAAATAACTCTTACTCCCTTGTATCTCGAACAGCGCAACGCAAAGAGGGGCTTGGAGTAATTTCCGAACTCACTTAAATGCGCTGTTTCTCTTATCACTGATCTCACAAAAGATTTAATTTTATGATGTACCAGACAATAAAACTTTAAAAAAAAGAAAAAATACCTATCGCCCAGCGTGGGGCTCGAACCCACGACCCTGAGATTAAGAGTCTCATGCTCTACCGACTGAGCTAGCCGGGCCACGTGGGGACCGGGTACCGAAATGTAATAGAAACATAAAATGTAGTAGTCCAATCTTTCTTTGCTGTTTGTGGAGAGATGTCAACATCTGATGCGGGAATTACTTTACATATCAGCAAGACGTAACGACTTTCACTGAAGGTCGACCACGAAAGTCACTCGTCTTTAGTGGAAGCAGAGCAAAATGCTTTTCAGCACTTACCAGTAAATAAAGCACACTGCGAGACTACTGCTTCTATAGACCCTAAGATTAAAGTATCTTTGTCCACAGTTGCTGTTCTATACTACAATGTGGTGATATGCTCTTACAGCTAATTAATTTGTTTTCGTACTGCGGCTAGCGCTTTGTGCAGACGTTGCAATCCTGTCCTCCTTGAAAAGAAAGAAACACCTTGAATCGAAGTATTATCATCTTCAAGTTTTGTAGTCCTGTCTTCCCCAGTTGCGTGTAATATTACGGTATATTGATAATTTTTGCTTTTTGAACAGTCTGACTAAAACTGAATGAAACACAATTATCGTGCCATACGCGTTTCGAATTTATTCTCTGCAAGGTATCTTCAGTGGCAGATTGCGTGGACGATTTGGTACATACTATGTTTCTGTTCCATTTTTGGTGCCGTTACTCTCCTTATAATTGCCACATTTCACAGCACTAGGAACTGAACACTTTCTTTTGATGCAGTGTTTTAGTTTGTGTTAAACTAGTGCTGTGAAATGTGGCAATTATAAGAAGAGGAACGGCACCAAAAATGGAACAGAAACATAATGTGTACAAAATCGTCCACGTAACCTGCCATTGAACATGCCTTACAGAGAATAAAGGCGGAACGCATATGGCACGAAAATTGTGTTTCAGTCAGTTGTAGTCCGACGGTCCACAAAAATATACTGTCAAAATGTTATATGTCAGCCAAAAATTTTAAAGTAAGAAAGTGTGACAACAGCACATACGTGGGACAGGAGTTTCTGCCTTACTTATTTGCGTGACCTTTTTTTTCCTACGATTGTTAACCACAGGTTCTACACCACTACACGTAGTAAATAAATGTGCTGATAGGTACATTAAGTAAGGCAAAAATTAAAGTACTGCTATATTGATTAATAGAACAATTGAGTAATTACGCAGTGTGCTTCGGCATGATAATAAACCAGCTGAAATAATCAGTTTATCACTGAAGGAGCAAAAGCTAAAAATAATGGCCCGTGGGGGGATCGAACCCACGACCTTCGCATTATTAACACGACGCTCTAACCAACTCTTTTTTTTTAAAAAAATCTCATTTTGTTCGTTTTCGTTCGTTGTATCTGCTCGGGGCAGACGTCGCAAGACACCCGTTTTCAGTTCGTCGTTGATCCATTAACTTAGTTTTTTTTTATTACAGAGGGCAGCTAACCCTTTGACAGAACACGCTGAGTTACCGTGCCGGCACCAACTGAGCTAACGGGCCGTAGACACATAGTCAAATTGTAGATCATAACAAAGACGTAGTAAGTAATACTTAGGGTGATCAGATGCAATTGTTTAAAAAGGAGGACGGACAGGTTTAAAAATGAGGACAAAGGAAGAAAAAAAGAGGACACATCAATGCGATGCTCAAGATCTTGGCCAACTGTGCAAGAAATTTAACATTTCAGTGACAAAGCAACATGCATTTCGTTTTATAGCGTTCAGGCAGTCAATAGGATAGCGTGTTTCTGCCGGGAATTAAAACTAGTTGTCAATTGTTACTGATGATCATATGGTGGTTAACTGAGCAATATAAAAAAATTAAAAACATTGATAGTGGTGACAGAGTGGCGTCTATTGTTTTGTTATGCCAACAACACGGTATTGTTTACAAAGCGAAAAACGTAAGACCATTCACCTCCCTTCATTCAACGCACCGCTACCAACATCTACAACTCAAGCAGCAGCTGACGACATGTAAACTGCACTTTACCCTTACGAATACAAATAAACTGAATAACAATGAAATAAAACCATGACAGTTAATCTGTTGAGTTATTTCTTACCTTTATTAGCCACTGAGACGTACGTTCCAGCTCCACATATCTTTCATTCCGCTTCAAATTCATTTCTCCCTTTCTTGAAAGCCGATATTTGCAGTAAAGGACATCAGAAAATGTACACTTTCGTTAAGGCATAGCCAAATATTTCACGTAACTCACTAGGTTAATAATTACACTCACAAATCACGCGTGCACTACAGGAAGCCAAGCCAATACAAACTGAAGATACGAAACGAAAATTTTAAATAATCGATATTTGCATTCACTTATAGGTCGATCAACGATAACATCGACGATCCTGGTGCCACCTATTAACACCGCCTTCGTGCGTGTTTATCATGAAGACTGTGCCAATAGTTAAAGTATTTAAGAAAAGAGCAATAGAACGGGACGAATTGTAAATTTAACTGTATTACGCTCAACTTTGCGAAAAAGCCGAACACTGTAAAAATCCGCCCGGACTCCGGACAAAGAGCTAAAAAGGAGGACATGTCCGGATTAATCCGGACCAGGTCTGGTCTCCCTAGTAATACTAGACTATAAGTTTTTAAATTGGGAAGATAGTGTCGTAACTGTTTGAACAACTCAACTTACTTCCTGGACAACCGTGGGATGCTTATTTTTAATTATCATGAGGACACTCGAAATATTTTAAGCACAGAGCGTCAAAGTACGACGTAACTCTTGTCATCAGTTTTAAAAAGTAGAGAAAATATATCTTGAGTGTCAGAATATCGTATTGTATGAAACAGACATTTTAGATTTGTTTCTGTGGCGGTGTAACCAACTCCTTGCCAGATAGTGGGTCAGAACAACTTACTCCCAAATTTTTTATCAATTCGATAAAATTTGTAATATTTACAACCCAATCCAATATAAAAATAACAGTTTTATCCATTACGGTTTGCCTGTGAGAAATGTGATTTCTAATTTAAATGAAAATATCAATGTTTGCCTCCGTCACTAGATTTTTATTTTTCACTGCGTGTCCTGTGGCTGACACAAGTTAAAAAGCGCTTCATCTGTTTCGTACTTTTTATTAATTTTGTAGTTATTGGAACACTAATTCCATTAATTACATTATTCAAAAATAAAAATAGTACTTATTGCCCATATAGTGTACTCAACATTTATTTACTTTCACATATTTCCCATTAAGTGCTCTGTAAATCGCTTCACACGTTTCTGGAATTATTTTGGTTAATATGCAATGTGATATTCCAGTGCTGTGCTGTAAACTAGAGTAGCTCTCTCCTGTATCAAGAAATCCCAGTGTCACAGTTTACGTGTCTTCTGCACATACAGCATTTCTCAATACAGTATTCTGATTTCTAATATGAGAAGCCACTTTACTGAACCAGTACTGAAATACTCTCTCATCCATTTGTAAGTAATTTATTTATAAGACTTGACATCCTCCAGTAGCAGCTGTCGTAAGAAATTTTGCTGAATGCTTTTACTACTTCGACGTAATATCTTTGGCTTCATCTAACAAGGGAACATCCCCATCGCACTCCCCTCAGATTTAGTTATAAGTTGACACAGTGGATAGGCCTCGAAAAACTGAACACAGATCAATCGAGAAAACAGGAAGAAGTTGTGTGGAACTATGAAAAAATAAGCAAAATATACAAACTGAGTAGTCCATGCGCAAGATAGATCAATGACACTGTGAATTCAGGAGTACCGTGGTCCTGTGGTTAGCGTGAGCAGCTGCGGACCAAAAGGTCCTCGCTGAAGTCTTCCCTCGAGTGTAAAGTTTAATTTTTTATATAATCAACTTCGCTCTCCAAAATTCCAGGACATGTTCAGATTTGCTTGGACATATGCAGGATTTGACGGTCTACACACGGAAAAATTTGAAAACGTTAAAAACATGTTTTGACAGAGCACAGGGAAAACTGTGCGACTGTGAAACTGTTGCATTCATTTGTTGCAGTTTATGTGACAAACTCTTACGTTTCCATCACTTTTTTGGGAGTGATTATCACATCCACAAGAAAACCTAAACCGGGCAAGGTTGAAGAATCTTTTTACCCATTCGCCAAGTGTACAAGTTAGGTGGGTCGACAACATATTCCTGTCATGTGACGCACATGCCGTTACCAGTCTCGTATAGAATATATCAGACGTGTTTTCCTGTGGAGGAATCGGTTGACCTATGACCTTGCGATCAAATGTTTTCGGTTCCCTTTGGAGAGGCACGTCCTTTCTTCTACTAATCGCACGGTTTTGCGGTGCGAGACGTCAATGAGCGAACGGACAGATCATAACTTTGCAAAAATAAACTTTTCACTCGAGGGAAAACTTGAACCAAAGACCTCTCGTTCCGCAGCTGCTCACGCTAACCACGGGACCACGGCGCTCCTGACCTTACACTATCCTTATTGTTGCCTATCTTGCGCATGGACTACTCAGTTGGTATATTTTGCTTATTTTTTTCATAGTTCCACACAACTTCTTCCTGTTTTCTCGATTGATCTGTGTTCAGTTTTTCAAGGCCTATCCACTGTGCCAACTTATAACTAAATCTGAGGGGGTTGCGATGGGGAGGTTCCCTTGTAAGTATATTTCCTTTTCTTGCGCTTCTTTCCTTCCAAACAAAAAAAGAGCAATTGTGGTACTAGCAACTGCAGCGCATAATAACAAGTTGTTGTCAGCTATCTTGAAATTTCATCGCTCAGGGACAACTTCAGCTTAAAAACTCGACGAAAATGTCGTACGTTTTTGAGTGAAATTTTGCACATGCGAACGGTTTGCGCTAAAATGATGCCGAAAAACCTCACGACTGAGCAGGACAATCGAGCAAAAGTGTGCGCTGATCTTGAGAGAAGTGCAAATGATCACGAATGGTTCAGTCTTGTGACCGCAGGTGATGAACCCTGGATTTTTGAGTACGGTCCTGAGACAAAGTGACGCGTGGTAAACTGGGACATCTCCTCTATCGAAAAAAGCTCGAATAAGCAAATCAAAGCTCAAAACATTGCTAAATTGCTTTTAGTAGGGCTATGCTGCAAGTGTTTTGCAAATATGTCCGTGGAAGGCTCAGGGAAAGGGTGAATCGAGTGAGACAGTACATTGCAGAGAGGTGAGTGCTGCATCATGACAAAGCCGTATGTCACACGATCACTTCCATCATGGAATTGTCAACCCTAAAAGGCCAGGACTGGGAACGACGACTCCACCGGTGTTTACCTGCCGAAGGGAACTACTTTGAAGGGGACAATATTGTTGCTTGTAAAAAATAAAAACTTGGCCAGATAAAAAATCAGTCTCATTATTTTTGTCACACACCTTGTGTTGGCCTCCAGCTGGTGATGTTCAGTCATTTATTTGACAACTAGACTCATTTTTAAATCTCGTAACAGAATGAGTTAATACGAAGTGGAGTTTTAAATTAAAATGTTTAGGTCATAGGTCATCCAGAGCTGTACTTAAGTCGTTTGTCCTTTCATCTGATCTAACTGTCTCTCATTCAATTTACAACAGTGCTGGTATTGCTTATATTTCTATAGACATATCAAGATTGTAAAGACGCTATGTAAATATTGTAGATGAATTAAAATAATAATAAATGAACGAGGAATTGAGAACTTTAAGAGGGACTTAGAAATAGAGACTGGCAAGAATTACAGAACACACTTGGCGTTAATAAAAAAATATAATAAGTTCAATAACATAGTCGATAGTTCCCAAGAACAGCGCTCCAAACCAGAATTAATAAATTTCATTTCCAGTTTTTTTTATTTAGTAGTTGTGGACATTTCGTTGCCCCTGCTGCTAAACAAACAACTCATTTTTCCATAGCAGAAGCTCGTAATACAGCAGCATTGAAAATACTGATTGAAATAGCGTGGTAAATAGCTCTTGTATGGTGGGGCCGAACGGAGAAAACAATTGTAGCCGTTATCATCAGCGATTTATCGCTCATAAGAAATACTGCGGACCAGTCGAATATGAGAAATTCAAATTAAATCACTACAGCCATTACAATATTAACGAGAAAAAAAATTTCATGTAGTATCGTGTTACAGCTGGCTATTACGAAAACAGCTTTTTAAAAGCGAGTGGTTTCAGTTTGATTAAAATCATCGTCTAAACAAACGGTCATTCAGTGACATGTGTTCCAAACGCTACCTCCCAACGGCCCTTCCATTGAGGAAAAGTAGCATACTTCCCAAGATGGAAGACGTCACTGGCCGTTACTGCCGAAGAGCAGGGGCGCTGAAGGGTGGTTGTCCGTAGTCCTACTCTTCCTCCTGTCCACCTCCGAACCGTTTCTGCACCCATCTACGTAAATTCTCTGTAAACTACTCTGGAATTCGTATCAGAGGATACTACATGGTATCACACGTAAGGGTCTCTCGTTCCCGTCAAGTGGAACATGAAATGTATTCGCAATTGCGAATACGAACAACCAGCCATAAGCTGTACAAGGGAATTGTTGTTGTTGTTGTAGTCTTCAGTCCTGAGACTGGTTTGATGCAGCTCTCCATGCTACTCTATCCTGTGCAAGCTTCTTCATCTCCCAGTACCTACTGCAACCTACATCCTTCTGAATCTGCTTAGTGTATTGATCTCTTGGTCTCCCTCTACGATTTTTACCCTCCACGCTGCCCTCCAATGCTAAATTTATGATCCCTTGATGCCTCAAAACATGTCCTACCAACCGATCCCTTCTTCTAGTCAAGTTGTGCCACAAACTTCTCTTCTGCCCAATCCTATTCAATACCTCCTCATTAGTTACGTGATCTACCCACCTTATCTTCAGCATTCTTCTGTAGCACCACATTTCGAAAGCTTCTATTCTCTTCTTGTCCAAACTGGTTATCGTCATGTTTCACTTCCATACATGGCTACACTCCATACAAATACTTTCAGAAACGACTTCCTGACACTTAAATCTATACTCGATGTTAACAAATTTCTCTTCTTCAGAAACGATTTCCTTGCCATTGCCAGTCTACATTTTATATCCTCTCTACTTCGACCATCATCAGTTATTTTACCCCCTAAATAGCAAAACTCCTTTACTACTTTAAGTGTCTCACTTCCTAATCTAATCCCCTCAGCGTCACCCGATTTAATTAGACTACATTCCATTATCCTCGTTTTGCTTTTGTTGATGTTCATCTTATATCCTCCTTTCAAGACACTGTCCATTCCGTTCAACTGCTCTTCCAAGTCCTTTGCTGTCTCTGACAGAATTACAATGTCATCGGCGAACCTCAAAGTTTTTACTTCTTCTCCATGAATTTTAATACCTACTCCGAAGTTTTCTTTTGTTTCCTTTACTGCTTGCTCAATATACAGATTGAATAACATCGGGGAGAGGCTACAACCCTGTCTCACTCCTTTCCCAACCACTGCTTCCCTTTCATGTCCCTCGACTCTTATAACTGCCATCTGGTTTCTGTACAAATTGTAAATAGCCTTTCGCTCCCTGTATTTTACCCCTGCCACCTTCAGAATTTGAAAGAGAGTATTCCAGTTAACGTTGTCAAAAGCTTTCTCTAAGTCTACAAATGCTAGAAACGTAGGTTTGCCTTTTCTTAATCTTTCTTCTAAGATAAGTCGTAAGGTTAGTATTGCCTCACGTGTTCCAACATTTCTACGGAATCCAAACTGATCTTCCCCGAGGTCCGCTTCTACCAGTTTTTCCATTCGTCTGTAAAGAATTCGCGTTAGTATTTTGCAGCTGTGACTTATTAAACTGATAGTTCGGTAGTTTTCACATCTGTCAACACCTGCTTTCTTTGGTATTGGCATTATTATATTCTTCTTGAAGTCTGTGGGTATTTCGCCTGTCTCATACATCTTGCTCACCAGATTGTAGAGTTTTGTCATGACTGGCTCTCCCAAGGCCATCAGTAGTTCTAATGGAATGTTGTCTACTCCCGGGGCCTTGTTTCGACTCAGGTCTTTCAGTGCTCTGTCAAACTCTTCACGCAGTATCTTATCTCCCATTTCATCTTCATCTACATCCTCTTCCATTTCCATAATATTGTCCTCAAGTACTTCGCCCTTGTATAAACCCTCTATATACTCCTTCCACCTTTCTGCCTTCCCTTCTTTGCTTAGAACTGGGTTGCCATCTGAGCTCTTGATATTCATACAAGTGGTTCTCTTCTCTCCTAAGGTCTCTTTAATTTTCCTGTAGGCAGTATCTATCTTACCCTTAGTGAGACAAGCCTCTACATACTTACATTTGTCCTCTAGCCATCCCTGCTTAGCCATTTTGCACTTCCTGTCGATCTCATTTTTGAGACGTTTGTATTCCCTTTTGCCTGCTTCATTTACTGCATTTTTATATTTTCTCCTTTCATCAATTAAATTCAATATTTCTTCTGTTACCCAAGGATTTCTATTAGCCCTCGTCTTTTTACCTACTTGATCCTCTGCTGCCTTCACTACTTCATCCCTCAGAGCTACCCATTCTTCTTCTACTGTATTTCTTTCCCCCATTCCTGTCAATTGTTCCCTTATGCTCTCCCTGAATCCCTCTACAACCTCTGGTTCTTTCAGTTTATCCAGGTCCCATCTCCTTAAATTCCCACCTTTTTGCAGTTTCTTCAGTTTCAATCTGCAGTTCATAACCAATAGATTGTGGTCAGAATCCACATCTGCCCCTGGAAATGTCTTACAATTTAAAACCTGGTTCCTAAATCTCTGTCTTACCATTATATAACCTATCTGATACCTATTAGTATCTCCAGGATGCTTCCAGGTATACAACCTTCTTTTATGATTCTTGAACCAAGTGTTAGCTATGATTAAGTTATGCTCTGTGCAAAATTCTACAAGGCGGCTTCCTCTTTCATTTCTTCCCCCCAATCCATATTCACCTACTATGTTTCCTTCTCTCCCTTTTCCTACTGACGAATTCCAGTCACCCATGACTATTAAATTTTCGTCTCCCTTCACTACCTGAATAATTTCTTTTATCTCGTCATACATTTCATCAATTTCTTCATCATCTGCAGAGCTAGTTGGCATATAAACTTGTACTACTGTAGTAGGCATGGGCTTTGTGTCTATCTTGGCCACAATAATGCGTTCACTATGCTGTTTGTAGTAGCTAACCCGCACTCCTATTTTTTTATTCATTATTAAACCTACTCCTGCATTACCCCTATTTGATTTTGTATTTATAACCCTGTAATCACCTGACCAAAAGTCTTGTTCCTCCTGCCACCGAACTTCACTAATTCCCACTATATCTAACTTTAACCTATCCATTTCCCTTTTAAATTTTCTAACCTACCTGCCCGATTAAGGGATCTGACATTCCACGCTCCGATCCGTAGAATGCCAGTTTTCTTTCTCCTGATAACAAGGGAATTAGGACAATGAAAATTTGTGCAGGATTTCCAGATTTGCGCTATCAGTTGCCTTAACCATTTTGGCTATCCATGCACGGCTCACGGTCACATCCAAATATCCATGTCGTCGTTCCTGATTCACAACCTGTATTTGTACACACATTATGTAATTCTCGTGCCGGCCGATTTGGTCGAGCGGTTCTAGGCGCTTCAGTCTGGAACCGCGCGGTCGCTACGGTCGCAGGTTCGAATCCTGCCTCGGGCATGGATGTGTGTGATGTCCTTAGGTTAGTTATGTTTAATTAGTTCTAAGTTCTAGGGGACTGGTGACCTCAGATGTTAAGTCCCATAGTGCTCAGAGCATTTGAACCATTTGTAGTTCTCGTACAGAGGAGGACATCTTGCAGTGCCTGTGCTGTTAAGAAGAACGATGTAATGTTCCTTCGGACATGTATGCATCGTATCGCCAATCAAGTAAGGAGCACATGACAACTTAAATGCCCCTGTGGGTCTTGTTATTAGTTTGATCTTAGTCTTTGCAGTTCCTATAGGAACAATACGTAGATTCTTCACTTAATATTGCTTCTTGAAACTTTGTAAGTAGGCTTTCATGGGCTAATATATGTCCGTCATCAAGCGTCAGCCAATTGAAGTTTTTCAACATTTTCGTGACGCTCTCAGTTGGTGAAACAAACATGTGTATTCGTACAATGTCCTCAGTTACTCTTAATTGGTATGGATCCCATAAAATTGAATAGTATTCTAAAATGGGACTCACAAGTGGTATGTAAGCTGTTGCTAATGTGGACTGACAGCATTTTCCCAGAAACCTGCCAATAAACAGAAGTCTGTCACGTGCCTTACTTACGGCTGAGGCTTTGAAATCATTCCGTTTCATATCCTCACAAATCGTTACACCCAGGTATTTGTATGAACTGACTGATTCCAACTGATGATGTAATCGTAGGCTACGCCTTTTCTGCGTTTTGTAGGGTGCACAATTTTACGTTCCTGAACATTTAAAACAACACTGCATCCACCTGACCACGATGATCCGTGGCTTTCAGGATGACGTGAAATAATGCAAGTTGCTAGTTGGATTTCACATGGTTGATGTTTCCTTAATCCTCGCTGACAGGCGTAGAGAGAGGAGGTCGTTCTGTTTGAGGTACCTCTTTGTTCAAAAATGGTTCAAATGACTCTGAGCACTATGGGACTTAACATCTATGGCCATCAGTCCCCTAGAACTTAGAACTACTTAAACCTAATTAAGCTAAGGACATCACACAACAGCCAGTTATTACGAGGCGGAGAAAATCCTTGACACCGCCGGAAATCGAACCCGGGAACCCGGGCGCGGGAAGCGAGAACGTTACCGCACGACCACGAGCTGCGGACTAACTCTTCGTGCTTATGCTCAAAATATGTTCTACGATTCCACAACAGCTGGTCATCAATGAAATTTGGCAACAGTGTCGCGTCCCGGCACAGCGTCACCATACCAGAATGAAGTAAGTGCGAACTGCGTAGCGTAATCGGGACGTTAACGACAGTGGGTTAGTTATAAATTGCTGTCAGCCTTTATATCAGAGATGAGAGGGAGGGAATCTCCTTGGTTTGAAGCAAATTAGTTTCCTGAAAATAGGTTACAGAATTGCAATAGGCAGAAAAGATTGGTTAATTTCTTAAGTTTATTCTAACATATACTTATGTGAGGTGTTGGACCATAAACCCCTTAGTAAGATTCAGTCTATTTATTCAGACTTGCTACTTCAAAGCTAATTGCCGGTACATATAAGAAACAAGTACAAAGCAATCACTTGATCTTGGTTAGCACTGAAATCTCTCTAAGTAATTGAGACAAAGACTGACAGCCTCTGTTCAACACTATTCCAATGAAACTCTAAAAATCCTACTTGACCTGTAGTTCCTGAGTGTCCACCAGAGTCTATCACTGTCTTTTCGTAGTTGAAGTCTTTATCAGGTGTATCGGCTGGCGTCTCGCTGCGGAATCTCCAAACTGCCGGCACTGGCTCTGAATCTGCATCTGAATCTCTGCTTCTAGCTATTCCGCTGCCTCGCCTTTTATTTCGTTTCTCATGTACTTGGGTGCACACAAGTTAATTTGTTTCACACTACCCTTTCATTTCTAAGTGATCGGTTTGCACAAGAATGGCTATGGTTCCACACGACACTCTCGTTACTAATTGGTCGGCTAGCGCAAGAATGCCTTCGGTTCCACACGACACTTTCGTTTCTAGCTGCACACAACATAATTTGGTTCCACACAAGTCTTTTCCGCACGTGTCTGACACTCTCTCTTGCTGTATTATCGCCGTGGTGTTTGCGTCTTCCATTGCGCAAGTTTGATTCATGCTGGTTTCTCTGGCAGGAAGTCAAACACTAAGTTATTTGATCAACAAGCCATACTTGGCGGCCTCCGCCGCTTATCTTGTCCCTGCGTCCTGTTGGACTATTTCTTAATGTCAGCTGGCTGGTTGCGTATGGAGGCTGGACTCTTATGGTCACAAAAGCAAGTATAAAAATTAAAAATTTCTACGGTCACAACAACAGTTCTGATCATTCCTGCTGTCTTGCTTCTAAACGTTTTTTGTTTACTAGATCTATGGTATATTATGGCTAGGATGGGAGCTAACTGAGCTGCAGATTCTGTAAAGAATTGGACAGGGGAACCTTGTTTAATGTGAGTAATTTTTGCTGTTTGTCTATGCCACTGACAATAATGTCTGTCACTCACATTTACAGTGGTGCGAGAGGTAACTGTAGCAGTACGCCTCCTTAGTAAACATTTGGAAACTGAGTTCAGTGTATCTACTTTTGCTTTGCTGCCATCTTTTTCAGTTTCTGTGTCGAGCATGAGTGTGTGGACACAAAGTTTGGTGCCGTTCACAGCCTTTATGAATGACAACAAATTCTTTGGGTTTTCTAACAGATGTTCCAATAGATTGGATTACTTTAGTCATTGATGGCTTCACGCATTGCCCTCTTGACAGCTGTTTTTCAAGACGTTTCATTACAGTGAGCGAATATAATGCAGCGTCCTTCCCATTATAAACTGTTCTGGGTACATATCTATCCAGTGCATGAGAAGCCGTTCTTTTGAACTTGAACCCCCCCCCCCCCCCCTGTGGGTCTGGGGGCTAGAATAGGACTGAGGTATTCTTGCCTGTCGTAAGAGGCAACTAAATGGAGTCTCACACGTTCGATCTTTATGTGATGGTTCCCTGCAGGATTTGACATCCATTCTCCAAAATTTTCCCGAAGAGCGAGCCAATTGGGGATGGGCACCTTACATCGTGCATAGTGTCCGTCATGCGCTGAGACCTCTCGCGTCCTTCGTCGACGTTGATCTGCACTTCCGCTCATTCTCGAGCTGTTGGGCGAGGTCACCCTCCAGGGTGCATTTTCCTACATCCTCTGAGCAGTACCGCTTTCTGCACTATCGACGATAATGGACTTCTTAGCTCGTCTGCGCCTGATAACCAGGACAGTAACCAGTCTGCTGTGGTGGGGCCGCCATGTACCCTGTTGGTTGTGGCCCAGGGAAGTGTGATAGGACCGCTGTTGTTCTTTATACACATGAATGGTTCGGTGGACAGGGTGGGCAGCAATCTGCGGTTGTTTGCTGATGATGCTATGGTGTACAGTAAGGTGTCGAAGTTGAGTGACTATAGGAAGGTATAAGATGACTTAGACAAAATTTCTAGTTTATGTGACGAACAACAGCTTGCTGTAAGTGTGGAAGAATGTAAGTTAACGGGAATGAGGAGAAGAAGAAACATGTAAAGTTTGGTTACAGTATTACTAGTTCCCTGCTTGACACAGTCAAGTCATTTAAATATCTGGGGGTAACGTTGCAAAGCGATATGAAATGAAAGGAGCATGTGAGAACTGTGGTAGGGAAGGCGAGTGGACTTTCCTCTATTGGGAGAATTTTAGGAAAAGTCGTTCACCTGTAAAGGAATTGGCAGATAGGACACTAGTGCGACCTATTCTTGAGTACTGCTCGAGTGTTTGGGATCTGGACCGGGTCGAATTGAAGGAAGACATCGAAGGAATTCAGAGACGGGCTGATAGAATTTTTACCGGTAGGTTCGAACAATACGTAAGCGTAACGGAGATGCTTCAGGAACTCAAATGGGAATCCTTGGAGTGGAGGCGACATTCTTTTCGAGAAATACAACCACTATTGAGAAAATTGAGAGTACCTGCACTTGTAGCTGACTGCCGAACGATTTTACTGTCACCAACATAAATTGCACGCCAGGACCACGAAGATAAAATTCGAAATATTAGGACTCAAACGGAGGCATATAGACTTTCGCTTTCCCTCGCTTTATTTGCGAGTGGAACAGGAAAGGAAATGACAAGTAGTGGTACAGGGTACTCTCCGCCACGTACAGTACGGTGGCACGCGGAGTTAGGCAATGCTCGTCCACGCATTGCACGTGTCTCTATGAACTGTCTGCGAAATGTTGAAATATTCCAGTGGGCAGCAAAATCCCGAGCTCTGACCCGATGAAACATGCGTGGAACCAGCTCGGACGTGAACTCTGTCCCAGTGGCAGTATCCAGGATATCAGTAGCCAGCTACGATGGTTGTGGGCCAACTTGCTCTGAGAGTGTACAATGGTTTATGGGACCGTTCCCATCCTATCAGCGCACGCATACGAACGAGAGAGAGTGGAACGTCATAATGGTAAATGGATTCATACCGCCAAGTTTTTTTTTTTTGTAAATTTGAATAGATTTTGCAGTCACTGCAAATAATGTCACATACATTCTCAAGCCGTGAAGTTTCGTTTTGTTCTCTCTTCCTCCTCTAGGTGCTTCACATTTCTGTCAGACAACTTACACAGCTTATACTATTATTCAATTAACTAATGAAGAAGTTTTGCGTACATCAGCTGACTTTTTTTTTCATTTTAATATTATATCTTAGTGTTTCATGTAATATAAGGCGAGGCACTCAACTAACAAACATGTTTATAGAGCATTCATACGGTTGTATGATTTGTCGTACGATCAAACACTTTACGAGATCTAAGACTACAGTCCGATGCCACCAGTCAACCAGCCATTCGCCGGCCGCGGTGGTCTCGCGGTTCTAGGCGCTCAGTCCGGAACCGCGCGACTGCTACGGTCGCAGGTTCGAATCCTGCCTCGGGCATGGATGTGTGTGATGTCCTTAGGTTAGTTAGGTTTAAGTAGTTCTAAGTTCTAGGGGACTGATGACCACAGATGTTTAGTCCCATAGTGCTCAGAGCCAACCAACCATTCAACCAATCAGTCAAGCAAGAAGCAAACGAACTAACCAAACGAACCCATAGCATTGGATAGATAATGTAAAATCCAAGGAAGTAATTACCGTGTTTTTAAACTTAAAGTCATTTCTCACTGATGAGAAGCAAGGTATGGAGTCCAAACGAGCTTGGACGACGTACAAGGAACCTCAGTCTATGCTTCTACAACTCTTGGCCAGATGTCATCGATCATAGTAGCTGGCATGTGGTGACGTACCAGTCTATCGGCAGCCCAAAAATAAGATGTTTTCAGTGGGTGAGAGTAGGGTAAAGTGATGGCCGTGGCAAAAGTGGAACTACCTCTTCATCGCGGTAGGTCAGGACAACACAAGCAACACGTAGTCTTCCATTATCTTGTTGAAAGGTGATGTCAAGGAGATCTGGAAAATCGATTGAAGCCACTGGCCTTAACGGGTCAGAAAAGCCTCCACATATCGATATGTCCATCGTGATGCTTTACTCAGAACAAGCACTCGTCTAAGTTGATGGCACGGTGCACTCCTCTGTCGAGTGTTGTTCAGCACTCTTCCGCCGGTGCGGCTGTCTTTGCTGCCGCATCGCGGTAAGCCGCAGCAATAGGCGCCGTGTTGACAGCGCGTGATGCTTCAGACCGTCGCTACACTGTCCGTGTGAATACTTGTTTTGCTGCCAACAAGCCCGTTTTCTGACTCAAGTAAGGTCTCGCATGGCCGAGCAAACAATGTGTGTGTCCTCTCTGGAGTTCGTCGCGTGCGGCCGTTGAGTTCCTGCACGTCGTCTTCTATGGTCCTCCTGAGGCCATCGATCCCTTACTCGCACGACTGAAATTCATAGTATTCGACCAATGTGTGCAGCAATATCGTGAAACGGTAAACCACAGTTTCTATAGATCACACCGAGCGAGATAGTGCAGTGGTTAGCACAATGGACTCGTATTTGGGAGGACGACGGTTCAAACCGCGTCCAGCCATCCAGATTTAGGTTTCCCGTGATTTATCCATATAGCTTAACCAAATGCCACAATGGTTCCTTTGAAAGGGAATGGCCGATTTCCTTCTCCGTCCTTCCCTAATCGGAGCTTGTGCTCCGTCTCTAATGACCCAGTTCTCGACGGGAAGTTAAACGCTAATATCCTCTTCCATAGACCACGATCCAATTGCTGTTGAATACTGACACGTACTTGTGGACACTTTTCCTTCTTTCACCAGACCCAACGTCATATTCTGAGAGGTAATAATTTTGAAATGCGAGTTCTGAATGGGGAAATCACTGCCTAATCTGTTCTCACCGTCCTTAGTCCTCTTCTTCTTCTTCTTCTTCTTCTTCATCTTCTTCTTCTTGTGCTCTCGCATCGGCGAACTGTCGGTATGGTTGTTAACGGATTTGGGACGATTAGTTTTACGGGTGGCCCGATGCTCTCCCTGTCACCCTCCACTGGACGGTGAGGCCGAGAGGTTCTAGGCGCATCAGTCTGGAACCGCGCGACCGCTACGGTCGGAAGCTCGAATCCTGCCTCGGGCACGGATGTGTGTGATGTCCTTAAGTTAGTTAGGTTTAAGTAGTTCTAAGTTCTAGGGGACTGATGACCTCAGATAAGTCCCATAGTGCTCAGAGCCATTTGAACCATTTTTTTGTCACCCTCCCTGTCGCCATCCCGTCGCCCCCCCCCCCCCCCCCTCCCCCGCGACGGAATACTTGTATGTGTACTCCAGTAGTGTAGTGGTATTCGTGTGAAAGCGTGCGAAAGTTTTCTAAATGTGCGAATCGTGTAACTAAGGCGGGACTTGGGTACTAGCCCGGTATTCACCTAGTGGGAAGTGGAAACTGCCTAATAACCTCGTCCAGGGGGATTCGATCCGAGGCTGGCGCAGCTCGACGTCCAGGAAGCGACAGTTTAACACGCACACCCACTCGGGTGAGTATACGCAGACCTACTTTGTGCGGTTGCGCTGAAATGCATATCCAAGGATGTAGTATATTTCACGTGAATGTGACTTTTTCTGCATTCTGCCGTCATGGTATTGCAATTTGAATGGCCAGCAGTGAATGTGTATAGGTCATTCTACAAGCGAGACAGAAAACCAGTATCTGAAGTAGCAGGCCACAGATACTTATGGAGCCATGCGTAAATACAGTGACTGGACAAAAATGTGGAAACATCGCAAGAAAAGGGTGCTTTAATGTAAATGCAGGCTGTGCTGATGTATTTGACCGCGAACGACAAAAAAAAAATGGTTCAAATGGCTCTGAGCACTATGGGACTTAACATCTGTGGTCATCAGTCCCCTGGAACTTAGAACTACTTAAACCTAACTAAACTAAGGACATCACACACATTCATGCCCAATGCAGGATTCGAACCTGCGACCGTAGCAGTCACGCGGTTCCGGACTGAAGTGCCTAGAACCGCACGGCCACCGCGGCCGGCCTAGGAATTTCAAATCCACTTATCAGTGATACAAATTCCCGAAAGAGGAAAACATGATGCCGAAGCCATAAAATCTGGACCATGAAGCAATGGAATAAAGTCATTTGGTCAGATGAGTCTTGTTTCACACTGCTTCCAAATTCTTGTCAAGAGTGAAACATGGTGTGGGGCGGGAGGGTTGGTTCAAATGGCTCTGAGCACTATGGGACTTAACATCTGAGGTCATCAATCCCCTAGAACTTAGAATTAGTTAAGCCTAACTAACCTAAGGACATCATACACATTCATGCCCGAAGCAAGATTCGAACCTGCGACCGTAGCGGTCGCGCGGTTCCAGACTGAAGCGCCTAGAAAAGCCGGGGGGGGGGGGGGGGGAGGGGGGGCTCGTTGAAGATTCGGTCAGCCATATAGTGTTATTCCATAGGTAATACGGTTAATCTGCAAGTTCGCATTACTGCCGAGGTGTATGTGACCGTTTTGGTTGATCATGTCCATCCCGTGGTACAATGGCTGTTCGCCGGCCGAAGTGGCCGTGCGGTTAAAGGCGCTGCAGTCTGGAACCGCAAGACCGCTACGGTCGCAGGTTCGAATCCTGCCTCGGGCATGGATGTTTGTGATGTCATTAGGTTAGTTAGGTTTAACTAGTTCTAAGTTCTAGGGGACTAATGACCTCAGCAGTTGAGTCCCATAGTGCTCAGAGCCATTTGAACCATTTTTGAATGGCTGTTCCCTAGTGGTGCTGCTGTGTCCCAAGACGCAAGGCCCAGTTCACACATATCACATCGTGCAGGACTGGTTCCTTTTCGCATCTTTTCTGGCTACTACATTCACCAGATCTCAGTATTATGGATACTACATGAACTACTTTGGAAAGAAGGGTTAGTGGCCGTTATTCACCTCCATCATCGTTAGCGGGTCTGCCCCCGGTAACTGAGTGGTCAGGGTAACAGAATGTCAATCCTAAGGGCCCGGTTTCGATTCCCGGCTGGGTCGGAGATTTTCTCCGCTCAGAGACTGGGTGTTGTGTCGTCCTAATCATCGTCTTTTCATCCCCATCGACGCGCAGGTCGCCGAAGTGGCGTCAACTCGAAAGACCTGCACCAGGCGAACTGTCTACCCGACGGGAGGCCCTAGCCACACGCCATTATTATTATCGTTAGCGGCATGTGACACTATTTTGCGGAAAGAGTAGTATATGATACACTTGAAAACCAAAAACTGTTTTGAATGACAGTTGTTTTGCTACACCGTATTAGACGCGATTACGTGTTGTGTTTTTGGTGTTTATGTATTATTTTTGTCCACCGCCCCCCCCCCCCCTTGACTCGAGACGAATGCTGAGTTACTGTCTTAAACTAAGCCTCCGGCGATTATCTTCCTCGCTGTTGTACTGAGTCTTGAACTCCCTTGAAATCAATGTAACGAGAAACTACAACATTCCTTACTCCCTCCTGCTACAAGCCGACGGTCAATTACCGCCGGCCGCGGTGGTCTAGCGGTTCTGGCGCTGCAGTCCGGAGCCGCGGGTCTGCTACGGTCGCAGGTTCGAATCCTGCCTCGGGCATGGGTGTGTGTGATGTCCTTAGGTTAGTTAGGTTTAAGTAGTTCTAAGTTCTAGGGGACTTATGACCTAAGATGTTGAGTCCCATAGTGCTCAGAGCCATTTGGTCAATTACCCGTTCTCCAGCCGCCACCGAGACGTCGCCAAAGTGCTCCATCCCTGAATAGCTCACTGTGACGGGAAAGGCAAGCTTGAGCTTTAAATCTGGTAATTTGGCGTTCTCCGCTAGGGAGCTGGCTGAGCTTGCGTCGCCGCTCATAACTCCCGTCACGGGTGATCTGACAGCGGCGCCTTTTGGCATTTAGGGAGAGGCAGCGCCGGCCACAGCGGCAGCAGCAGCAGCAGCAGCAGGCTGACGGGGCACGTGAGCGCGGAGGGAGCGCCGGCTGGAATGCAGATGCGCCTGATAATGTTAACAAATGAGCGCCGTAATTAACATAGCGGCTGGCCGCGCCGCGCCGCGGGGCCCGCCGAGGTCGCCTCCCGCCGCCGGCCACGCAGCTTCCCAGACCCGCAGGGCGCTGGCCGCGAGCGACTGCCAACGCTCGTTCTCCTGCCACGGAGTCTCGTAGCATCGGCAGCTTTTCCGAGGAAGTATGCGGGAAACCAGAAACTAAATGCCTCAGAATTTTTAATGTGAAAACTCTTATAAATGCGACTGAGTGCTGTCATCGAGTTTCGAATTCGATGAGTTCGTCCACTCATGGAGCATCCTCCCTTTCAGCATGACAATGTCAGACCACATACGAGCGCTGAGACATCTGCAAAAATCCGACGTCTCGGGTTCATTGTCCTCGGTATCCTCCACACAGACCCTATTTGGTCCCATCCGATTTTCATCTCTTTCCAAAACCTAAACCACTCCTTCGAGAACTTCACTTTGATAGCCATAGAGCGGTGCAAACTGAGGCGAGCTTGGGAAGCCGTCAAAACAGCCAAATAGTCTATAGTGACGGTATCAACAAACTGGTCTCTCGTTAGGAGAAATATGTTCGTCGCCGGGGTGACTATATTGCGAAATAAATAAGTAGATATGAAGAAGAAAGGTGTAGAATCTTAATAACGTTTGTTTTATTTACAAAGCGTTACCGGTTTTCACATAAAAAATTTGGAGCCATTACTTTTCAGCACGCCCTCGTATTTATCACCAACAGCGATGCAGCAACGGGACGAGATACGTACTCCCCCGCAAACCCACACGAACCAGATGCGGACTTGTTTTAGCCTCCTTCGCCGCGCGGGATTAGCCGAGCGGTCTCAAGGAGCTACAGTCATGGACTGTGTGGCTGGTCCCGGCGGATGTTCGAGTCCTCCCTCGGGCATGGGTGTGTGTTTGTCCTTAGGATAATTTGGGTTAAGTAGTGTGTAAGCTTAGGGACTGATGATCTTAGCAGTTAAGTCCCATAAGATTTCACACACATTTTTAGCCTCCTTCCTTACGGCCAATACTCATCTTCCGTAGCTGCAGATTGAGGCTCATTACAGATCACCCCTTGATAACTTTAACATTGTCACAGTTACTCTACGAAGGTAAGGTGACATTTTCTCGGCATGCCAAAGAGGACTGTGTTATTTTACACTCCGGCAACTAAAATGACAGCATCATAAAGACGGCACGCAACAAACGTCGAATTAGTATAATGTGTACTACAAGACGGACATGCAGTGGACCAGTATTTCAGCGGAGCCCCACAAACTACACTATCTGATCGAAAGTATCTGCACACCTATTATTGGACATTAAGATGGAGTGCGTCCCTTCTTCACCTTTACTACTGCTTGAACTCTACAGGGGGTACTTCCAGCACTTACAGTGAGGTGTCTGAATGTCTGTGGAAGAACGGCAGCCCATTCTTCATCAAGTGCCAAAGCCAGAGAAGGCAGTGACGTTGGACACTGGGGTCTGCAGAGAAGTCGACGTTCTAATTCATCCGAATAGTGCTCCATTGGATTCAGGTCCGGACTGGGCTGGCCAATCTATTTTAGTGACGTTATTGTCCTCAAATTATTGCTTCAAAGATGTTGCTTTACGACATGGTGCATTGTCATGCTGATACAAAGACTCACCGTCCCTGACCTGTTCCTTTATTGTATGCAGTACATAAGGCTGTAAAAAGTGCTCACATTCTTCCGCATTTAGTGTTTTCTTAAGGACAGGTTTACAATCTTTGGCCCGAAAAAAGCATGTTCTTTAAGAATTTTTTCTCGGGATATGTTATAGATATCAATGGCAAATTTGTTCAAAATGTTTATTAATATTTCCTGTAGAAACTGGAATTTTTTCGACCGGAAAGGTCGAAGAGCAAAGGCGGAAGTGCCGTCGGCATGAAACAAAATTACGCCGTAGACCTCCACGCGCGGTATGTCACAGGTCAGCCGGCTCGTCTGAAATCAAAATTGAATTGACGTTAGCGAAGTAGATAAGATGCTTTAGGAGTTGTACCTCGCTTAAGTTATTTAGGCCATAGGAAACAAAATTGAAAAAAATATGGTTTTTTCATCGATTTTTCGACTTCGTCGGCCAAGTACAAGTATTTATAGTTCATGGAATAAAAGTGGTACAACTCCTAGACAATTTAGTTAGCTTCGTCAGAATCAAAGAATCATGCCAATCGGTTCAGTAGACTTGAAGTTACCATACCGCGCGATGAGAATAAGTCATTTCGAGAAAAACGCGTTTGAGGTTTTGACTATATATAAATACAATATTATGCAACTTACGTTCAATCTGCTATTCCGGGGCCATAAACAAGTCCTTCCTCTTCCACGTAGAGTGCGTTCTGCCCGATCTGGGCCATCCTGCGCTGCTCCAGAGCCGCTCATACGGCTGGTGACAAGCGGTTTTCGGCAGCTTGAATCCGGTGGTCGTCAGAATGCTTGGCGAACTGCGTCGAATAGAGTCCCAAGGTGACATCCATCAGTGTCATGGTCTTCAGAATTGCTGAATACCCTTCGTTGAAGCTGCTCACTGCCAGGAAAGTCGCAATCTCTACAGTCTTCGCACAAGAATGCAAATGCTTGGGGGCTAACTTCCAAAAACATGCGTACAAACTTTCATTTGAATTTTGTGTATTTCCTCCCAAGCAGCGGTGCAATAAGTCGTCCTCCGAAAGCAAAAAACTGGTGCGTGAAAAAGGCCGATTTCAGGCAGGTGTATTTTCTTGTTCAACCGCGAATAACAAACATTTCCGTTCCGTATTAGGAAAAACCGTTTCAGGTGTGGATTCTAAACACTTTTATGGATCCAAAAATGCAATTTTAAAAAATCGATTTTTTGAACCAAAAGACAGTAAACCTCCCCTTAAGCGCAATAAGAGACTCACACTGTAACCACGAAAAACACCCCGACACCCCAACACCAGCTCCAGTGTACTTCAGTGTTCGCACTATACATTTTGGTAGTTAAATTCCTCCAAGAATTCGCCAAACCCTTCCATAGGATTGCCACAAGGTAGAGCGTGATTCATTACTCCAAGACGGCCGGAGTGGCCGAGCGGTTCTAGGCGCTACAGTCTGGAACCGCGCAACCGCTACGGTCGCAGGTTCGAATCCTGCCTCTGGCATGGATGTGTGTGATGTCCTTAGGTTAGTTAGGTTTAAGTAGTTCTAAGTTCTAGGGGACTGATGACCTTAGCAGTTAAGTGCCATAGTGCTCAGAGCCATTTCCCAGTCATTCGCTGCTAGAGGCGTCGCTCTTTACACCACCTCGAGTGTCGTTTAGCAGTGACTACACAAATATCTGGCTTATGAGAATCTGCTCGAGCATTATACTCCATTCTTTTTAACTCCCTAAGCACAGTCATTATGCTAGATCGACTGATCTGAGTTATGCCTTTTGCTGACTCCATGGAAAAACAACTCTCCACAGAGCTCGACGGTCACTGTCCGTGAGAACATAAGGTTTGCCTGGTCTCGGTTGAGCTTCGGTTGTTCCTTGGCGTTTTCAGATCGTCATCACATCAGCAACAGTCCACTTGGGTAGCTCTGGAAGAGCTGAAATGTTCTTGATGGATATGTTACTAAGGTGACGTCCTAAGATTAGTACACGCTCCAAGTCACTGGGCTCTCCTTAGCGACCCATTCTGCTGCTACTCCTTGGCTCTGAGCACTGTGGGACTCAACTGCTGAGGTCATTAGTCCCCTAGAACTTACAACTAGTTAAACCTAACTAACCTAAGGACATCACAAACATCCATGCCCGAGGCAGGATTCGAACCTGCGACCGTAGCGGTCCTGCGGTTCCAGACTGCAGCGCCTTTAACCGCACGGCCACTTCGGCCGGCGCTGCTACTCCTTCTCTACTGACATCGTCATACCGGCCGGAGTGGCCGAGCGGTTCTAGGCGCTTCAGTCTGGAACCGCGTGACCGCTACGGTCGCAGGTTCGAATCCTGCCTCGGGCATGGATGTGTGTGATGTCCTTAGATTAGTTATGTTTAAGTAGTTCTAAGTTATAGGGGACTGATGACCACAGATGTTAAGTTCCATAGTGCTCAGAGCCATTTGAAACTTTTTTCACATCGTCATACTACCCCCCCCCCCCCCGCCCCTCCTTTTAGACTAAGGGGTCCGCCTCTCGCGATGACAGTGACCAATTCTGCATTACAGGAGTGCCTGAATACTTTTGTTCATGTAGTGTACGTCTGTATATGGGCTGAACCAGAACCCTATCGACAAAATTTCGAAGCCTGTTGACGGATATTTTCTGAGTATTTTCGTGTCAGGAATCTATGGCCCCCTGTGGCTCGTTACATAATAATAATGTAATTATGATTTATTCGGCTTACTTACCATAATTAGCTTTGTTTCAACGGAAATACGTTCACGACAGTGAAAAAGCCTATAATACGCAGTCCTCGAACGCAGTAACACGAAAGGACTCCGTTATCGGTGGGCGCCTATATACAGACGCAAAATTGCTGTGATGTAGTTGTACTCGCTCCGGGAACAGCTGAACGGTGTTGTGCCGCTTTTCCATTGCATTCAGTGAACCCATAGATGAGATGCATATCGGCCGGTTCTTTATCAGTTAGCCAATACATACTGTCGTGTTTCACTGTTAATGAATAACAAACACTGCCGGGAAAACAATCCCGGGATAGCACCGAGCAGTACTGAATGCAAGCTTGAGACCTGAGAGTAAAGTAGGCCTTATTGTTGTTAACAGCAAGTACTGTGAGAGAATGGAACATGTTTGTTTCCAAACAAGTCACACAGCACACAACATCGACGTTTATACTGTTGTGCAGATATTTTCAATTCCATAATGATACAAGAAATATGAAACCAAACGAAATGTAATTACACTCATGCTCATAAATTAAAGATAATGCTGATACATGGTGAAACAACGCTCTGGTGGTCGGTCTGCGAGTTTAAATCACCTCGGGGTATGACCATGTGGTGCACTTGACCTGCGGTCGTCGTACGGTGGCGCTGGCTGCAGTCCACACACGCAGAGGTGTGTTGGTGCATGTCAGAGTATGGTACAGCGAGTAAGTGTGCAGACGTTTTCAGACGTACTAATGGTGAGTGTGTGTTGAAAATGGCTCAAAGAACACATATTGATGACGTTGTGAGGGGTAGAATACTAGGGCGACTGGAGGCTGGTCAAACGCAGCAGGTCGTAGCACGGGCCCTCCGTGTGCCACAAAGTGTGATCTCAGGATTATGGCAACGATTCGAGCAAACAGAAAACGTGTCCAGGCGCTACAGTACGGGATGTCCACAGTGTGCAACACCACAAGAAGACCGATATCTCACCATCAGTGCCCGCAGACGGCCACGGAGTACTGCAGGTAGCCTTGCTCGGGACCTTACCGCAGCCACTGGAACAGTTGTCTCCAGACACACATTCTTCAGAGGACTGAACAGACATGGTTTATTCGCCCGGAGACCTGCAAGGTGCAGTCCACTGACCTCTGGTCACAGGAGAGCCCGTAAAGTCTGGTGTCAATAACACAGTACATGGTCATTGGAACAATGGTCCCAGGCTATGTTCACCGACGAGTCCAAGTATAGTCTGAACAGTGATTGCCGCCTGGTTTTCATCTGATGTGAACCAGGAACCAGATACCAACCCCTTAATGTCCTTGAAAGGGACCTGTATGGAGGTCATGGTTTGATGGTGTGGGGTGGGATTATGATTGGTGCACGTTCACCCCTGCATGTCTTTGACAGATGGACTGTAACAGGTCAGGTGTATCGGGTCGTCATTTGGCGCCAGTATGTCCGCATTTTCAGTGGTGCAGTTGGTCCCACCTTCCTCCTGATGGATAATAACGCACGGACCCACCGAGCTGCCATCGTGGAGGAGTACCTTGAAACAGAAGATATCAGACGAATGGAGTGGCCTGCCTGTTCTCCAGACCTAAATCCCATCGAGCACGTCTGGGATGTTCTCGGTAGACGTATCACTGCACGTCTTCAAACCCCTAGGACACTTCAGGAGCTCCGACAGGCACTGGTGCAAGAATGGGAGGCTATACCCCAGCAGCTGATCGACCACCTGATCCAGAGTATGCAAACCCGTTGTGCGGCCTGTGTACGTGTGCATGGTGATCATATCCCATACTGATGTTGGGGTACATGCGTAGGAAACAGTGCTGTTTTGTAGCACATGTGTTCCGGGACGGTTTTCTCAACTGATCTCCAATACCGTTGATTTACAGATCTGTGTCGTGTGTGTTCCGTATGTGCGTATGCTATTAGCGCCAGGCCGCCGGTGAGGCCGAGCGGTTCTGGGCGCTTCAGTCTAGAACCGCGCGACCGCTACGGTCGCAGGTTCGAATCCTGCCTCGGGCATGGATGTGTGTGCTGTCCTTAGGTAAGTCAGGTTTAAGTAGTTCTAAGTTCTAGGGGACTGATGACATCAGATGTTAAGTCCCATAGTGCTCAGAGCCATTTGAACCATTTTATTAGCGCCAGTTTTGTGTAGTGCCACGTTGTGCGGCGCCATATTCTGCAATTATCCTTAATTTATGAGCATGAGTGTAGTTTATAACAAGTACCACAGACCATGGGTCCCTCATACTAAAATAATCAGAAAATATACATGAACAACCTTCGAAATTTTTTCGGTGCAGTTCTGGTTCATCCTGTATAAGGAAAGATTACACGCCTGGCTACTTGTTCAGGTAGTGCATCTAAATTTTGGTTTTTTGTTTTCGCCTCGTGTAATGAGGAGGAACGTCTACCGGTGCGTTTCGGAATGTCACAGGATTATAGCCTACCACGATACTGATGCTCGCCCGTAGAGTCTGTGGTTTCAAGGGTGTGAGGCGGTAGTTGCCACATCTCGATATATACGAGAACAAATACAACCTCCGTGAAGTGAGACAACGCGCGCTTAAGCATCTCTGAGCTCAACAATCAGTTGAACGGTTGCTTATCTTGGAGCACGCTCTAGCGCGACAGTCTTTAATGTGGAGTCTTCACGTGTACCCGATCGCGAACAATCTGTAGGGGGAATTATTCGAAAGAAAGCTAAATGCAATACTGAGTTCTACAGTCGCGTGTCGGAAGAATATTGAACTGTGATGTCCAAGATTGAAGTATTCATGAAAGCTGAAGTTTTATTCGAATTACGTGGCATAATTTCGTTAGTATTATTCATTAATATCCATAAAACTTTTTAATGTGACTATCCACAGCTGTTAAGTATTTTGGAAAAAGAAAGCTTATTTGCTTCATCATCTGTACAATTGTATATTTATTCACTATCAGTTTCAGTTACAACAACCATCTTCACAGAAGAAAAAAAGTATACAGCAAAGGATCAAAAACACAGTTTCGTCAAATACGACACAACCAGGATGTAAACCATACATAACTATCATAACACTCTCTCTGAATATAATCCATATAAATGTGCTCTGCATTAGCACAATTACGAAGAGCATTATAAACTAATAGTTGCGTCTCAATCCATTGTGCTATATGAAATTCACCTAATCGATCATCAGAAAATACTAATGACGAGAACAATCCATCATGCACAAGGAGAGGAGTTATTATCAATGAAACAAGCAATGAGGAGGACGCGTGTGTAGGACGACGACTTCATCGCAAACTTCGTAGATGACCGATACAGCGGAATTACAGTAAATGGCGAGTGCGTAATATTCCACCACATCGGCGCCTCGTTTTGCGGAAAAAAACAACATTGGAAAGGAATTATTATAGCTGGTGAATAAGGTGTTAATAGGTACGACTTTTAGAGATAGTGGATCATGTGCTACCCGTAACCGTGAATGCCAATAGTGAAGATACGGCAACGTCCCCTTTGAACAATTATACATGACTGTGCTTAAGCTGACACACAATATTTTTAGCGCAACGCAATCTGACTTTCAATAATCCCTACAAAAGAATGGCCCTGACTAACGTTAAACTATACCTTTCACAAATCACTTACCTCACAAAAATCTTCGTTACTCAAGCTACTGCAATACAGCGAGCGCCACTACTGCCAGCTAAATAAAAGATTCAAACTACTGAAGGCACTAACTACTGATAGGCATAGTTAGCAAATGAAAGATTTTGATAGAGAACAAACAATGTATTTACCTCAATAGTGTTCAAAAGTCATCATGTATATAGCAGTTCATGACATCGAGTCTTACAAATTTCAAAACTCCGCCATTTCTCTCCCCACATCCACCACTGCTGGCGGCTCACCTCCAACTGTGCAACGCTACGCTCTGTTCGCATCCAGCTGCCCAACACTACAATGGCAGACAACAATGCAAACTAGCCACAGACTGCACACAGCACAGCCAGTGCTTTTCATACAGAGCGCTACGTAACGTTGCCAATAAGAAAACATAAACAGCCTACTTACATAGCCCCCATGCTCCCCACAAAAAATTTTACAAATTGTTTTGGGCAGTGGCCAATAATGATTTGATAAAATTTTTCATAATTACAAAAACAAAGAAATCAAATGCACACACTTATTGATACAATGTTGGTCAAAAGCTAAAATTTTCTCACAGTCCATAAAGACAGTCCTGATCATTCATCACAGTAAAATTGCAGTGTTTTTCTCAAAGTCTGAGCAGTAAAAGAAAATGCACACGGAAGTAGTGGATTTCCATGCAGTCTTGAAGAAGTAGTGTTGTCCTTCTAACGGAAAGACAGTGCTGACTCTTGACATGCAGACAGGTAATGGTCCACAACAGAGCAAACCCACCACAGAGTCAGTCGAAGTTTTGAAGAATATTGGTAGGTAGGTCGTCACAGAGCAGACCCACTGTAGTCCTGGTAGAGATTACAGTATTGGTGGGCCATCAAAGATGCAGACCCACTTTAGTCCTTGTAGAGATAATGGTATTGGTGGGCCATCAAAGATGCAGACCCACTGTAGTCCTTGTAGAGACGGCTAGCAACCATCTGTTGCGACTGTGCAGGTGCACAATCACCATCGAAGAGTCTTGCGGAGAATATAGCAAGTCCATAAACCACCACTTGTCCACTCACAAAAAAATTGTTTGAAATATCCTTAGAACCAGCAATGCTGTTAACCAGTCCCTCGGTGAATTATTAACACACGTGCAAACACTAACAGTCCCAACTTCTCACATACTGTGCATATACTATGACCAACAGAAACGTGTGCAGTGAAATGATACTTAATTTGAAGAACTGGTGTCTATACAATTATAAATTTACAACATAATAATACAATTACAAAGGTACAAAACACATCATTAAAGAACATAACAATACAGATAGCATTTGTAGTAAAACAGGCTTTACAAAAGAACAGAAATAAACATGCACATCAATGTTACAAGAATTATGACATAAGTACATATATAAAAGATCAGAATAACTTTTGAAACATCAACTTCACACATGAGCATTAAAACAGAACATCTTTACAAAGAAAATAACATATTATTAGAAAAATTCCACAACATAACTCGTATCAGCTAAACACATAAAGACAGGAAAAACACAAATATACAAGAGTACACAAACACATAGCAGAATAACACAGGGGGAAAGGACAGGGTTTGTTTTCAGTGTGACATATGGTACTGCAGTCCAACCCAAAACTTCGTTCTGTAGATCTTTCCTCTTATTTCAACATTTGTTTCCACCAAAAAAAATTCCTATCCAAGCATGCTTTCTGTATTTATATGTTCACATATATCTTACCTCATTATTTATTTCCAAGAAAATCCTACCTAAACCTGTTGTCCCTAAACCCTACTTTTTTGTTCATATCCTCTTTCAAAATACTTTTATGGCCAAACCATTTTCTTATAGCTTCTCAATGCATTGCTTCCAATTCATCAAAACTCGTTCTCTTATATAGCCTACCCCATCTTAAGCTAACTTAAATCTACTGAGCTCAGATGCTAAACTAAGGAATGAGGCAATGCAGCAGCACAAAACAATTAACACAAACAGCAATGATAAAAAATACAAATGGCAAAGCAAGCAGCATAAATTAGCAAAGCAAATGCAATATTACAACTAATATAAGGCAATGCACAGCAAAAAAGAAAAATAAATCCGTAGTAAAACCGGCTTAACAGAGTAATACAAAGTGAAATTTAGTAGCACTATGCCTGGCAAACACCAGCAGTAAATGCTATAACTTATACCTAAGCATGACAAAGCTCAAGCAGAAAAAATAGTACACTAAAGACAACAATGGAGATAAAGGAAATCTATAATCACATCTTAATGTCTATGTAATTAAAGTGGTGCACCACAACTATTTCTACAAAATAAATTACCAAGTACTTGAAAAGAAAATTATATATGCAGTTACTGTTATTAGTCCCTTCTTATTGTTCTTTCCATTCCAAGAGCTCCTTTTTCGAAGAATGTGGGTCATAAAATAATTACTTAATAGATCTGTTGACAGAAAGTGTTCACATTAGCAAATGCATTTAATTTTATTTTATAAAACCAATGCTGCAACATAGCTGGAAACCAGATATCAAATGAAATAAGCAATTATGCAAACCAAAGCATAAAAATATCATTCAATAGTCATGTGACATTTCATAACTTAGTAGAAATTCTCTCAACTCTCGTAGAAAGACGCTTGTCATAATCAGGTGTGCAGATGTAAGTATCTTTCCAAGTAATGAACATGTCGTATTTGCGATGCTTTCTACAAAGGAATGTCAATAGCGAGGATAATGGCCTCCTTTTTTTCTCCACCTGTGCCTCAGAAAGGCACACACTAATGGCTTTTTCTCCAGGCGACTGGCACACCTGGGCGCCACCTGGGTCACTTAGCTTCTTTACCGAAATCTTTACGACAGCAGTTTGCGCTACAGTAACAGTCTCATATAAAAAAAAAATTTCAGAGGTCGAGAATTTGCGTTACGAATGTGTAGAAACAAAATCCTATAAATATAACAGCGTCCAAAAACTTTTTGCCGGAATTGTGATACATTACGCATATACACACATTTCATAACTCTTAAAGTACGATTCTTGGTTTCCAACATCCTTTTTCACAAGTCAGAGTCCCTAACCACTACTCATTATTCCTTACCTTATTACACATATACATATTCGTCGACACTTCTTCAATATTTCATCATAATAAATACGTAGCATAATCAAATTTCTCATATAGCATCAGCTTATTGATCATAAACATACCTCAGCAGCATAATACACATCGTCGCTGTAAAAATAACCTCATAACACCTCAGTCAAATCTCAAAAACGTCGTAGCTTTCTGCAATAATTTCAAAACAAAAAGAAAAATTCTCTGCTCATTTCAATAGTGTCATTTACCTCAAACGTACTTTAAAAATCATGATCCCATACCAAATACATTATTCACAGCTCTCATAGTATCACAATGGTTGCGAAAAAATACGAACAGTTCACAAAGTACAGACGAAATACAATTTCATAAGTGTGAAGTTATCCATCTGTGTAATTGCGTAAACATGTGTCACTGATGTAGTAAAAAAACGTTTGTTTCTCTGTTAAATAATCAGATAGCTGTGTAATTTATGTGTTAGAGAAATATGGTACCGATGTGTAAAGTTGTATAAGCAAATACCATATTAGCTAGGGCTCCTTGTGCTTGCCAAACACATGGTACACAAAGTAGGTGTGTACCCCCTGAGGATTAATGTAATTATACCCTCAGGTGTTACAGATTACAGCAATGGAATGAAATGTATCACAGAAAACCTTTGTATCATTGTACTTCAAATATCTTTAAAAATAAATGTTTTAAGTACAAAATTAATCACTCAAATACGTGTACTGTAGCGCTAAACTGTGCATCTTGTAAGATAATCTCTGTGGAAGTGTCGTAGTTATCGTCCTCTGAAAGCTAAGTTCCGCAAAAGTCAATGTACTTACCTCATGATAAACAAAAGTGAAATGCTTTGCGCATAGATATCGTAGTTATTACGTACATTACCGTGATCAAGAAAGTACTATACTGTAACATATCGTTGTGCTACGAAAAAGGCTGTCACATTGTAGCTATACCAAAAAAGTTACTACTACAACATGTTTTACTTTCCAGAATAATTCAGAAAAACTGTGCAGATATGAAACAGAAACACCGCAAAAGCAACATTGTAAATTGTCACTCATTAGTAGCGTCGCGATAAAATCGTGTACCTGTCACATAAACTAACCACTGTGTCATCTGGTATCTCACAGAAAGTACTTTAAATCCAGAATGTATTTTCAAGTAAACCAAAATGTTGCATTAAAATCTAATTAGCAGTACTGGTAAACGTTCTAAGTATGTGAGCCTTACAGACGTTACGTAATTGTGTAACTAACAAGCAAGAATGTACACACACAATAACACTGTGTCGTCTGTTCACAATAACAATGCATTCGTAATTTCTGTTTAAATAAGTTCTCTTGGTTCATGACTGGATATTTAACTTCAAACATTGTTGCATGTTAACAGATTCTAAGTCTGACAAAGCATACTAGCAATGTAAAGTGAAAAGTTATGTGGCAAAGACAAAGTTAAAAAGCAGATTATCTTTCAATAAACGGTTTTACATGTGAAATGTGGTGTTAACCTTTACTCTTCCTAGTACGCAGAGGTTCAACTTGAACGGAATTATCATGCGGTATACGTCGGTGAGGAATGCTAAAATTTTTCTCAAGGTTAGCGTCTATGTTATTTTTTTCTGAGCCAGCCGGCGCACGCGGCTGCCTGCGGTGCGAGTCATTGTCTGTTCCTTTGTTGGCGCGCGTCGTTATTGGGATTAGGAGACCTAACTTCTACAAATTCACCTTGACGAGAAGGCCCTGCCCTGTTTGAAGCTCGCCAGTTCTGATGGATTTCATGTCTGCCGTTTTGTCGGTAGTTTACATAGTTTCTTGTTTGTCGGTCATGTGGTGGAGAATTTCTCCCGGAATAGTAACTGCGTGGTGGACCGTTGCGTCTGAAGTTATTCGGTCTCCCTTGATAATACACTGCTGGCCACCGTAAATGCAACACCCTGAACGAAGCATCCGAATCAAGTGAAATTTACACCATGGGTTTGCAGCGATGAGATGTGCAACTGATTAGAATTTCAGCGCAGACCCAAGTCACGCGCGCCTGTGGCGCCACCTCATAGCGCCATTTAAGGCTTGGCGATTTCGACGAGTGTACGTTCGGCACATGTGTTTACCTTGTGGTTGTTTAACAAGACGATCAGTTATGCCTCGTAGACAACAGCGAACATCTTTTGATCAAGTATCCGAGTTCGACAGAGGAAGGATAGTGGCTTACCGATATTGTGGATTATCATACAGAGAAATCGCTAGTCGTGTTGGACGAAACCAAACAACTGTAATGCGGATATGTGACCGTTGGATGCAGGAGGGTACGACGGACCGACGTGGTCGATCGCATTCACCTCGGTGCACCACTGCACGTGCTGATAGGCAAATTGTGCGCATGGCAGTGACAGTACGCTGAGTGACATCCCCAACCATAGCACAGCACATTGCGTCTGTAACGCATCATCCAGTGTCTGCGCGTACCATTCGACGCCGTTTACAGCAGAGTGGTCTGTCCGCAAGACGTCCATTGCTTCGTCTACCATTGACGCAGAACCACAGACGTCTCCGTCGCCAATGGTGTGATGACAGACGGATGTGGACGGCAGAATGGAATGACGTTGTCTTTACTGACGAGGCACGCTTCTGTCTGCAGCACGACGATGGTAGGATTCGAGTGTGGAGACACCGTGGAGAGAGGATGCTGGACAGCTGCATTATGCACCGCCACACTGGTCTTGCACCGGGTATTATGGTATGGGGCGGTATTGGATATTACTCTCGCACGCCTCTAGTACGCATTGCCGGTGCTTTAAATAGCCGGCGCTACATATCCGAGGTGCTGGAGCCAGTTGTCCTTTCTTACCTTGAGGGCTCGGCCACAGCCATATTTCAACAGGATAATGCGCGACCACACGTGGCACGCATTGTCCAAAGGTTCTTCGTCAATAACCAGATTGAATTGCTTCCCTGGCCGGCTCGCTCTCCGGATCTTTCGCCGATAGAAAACATGTGGTCCATGGCTGCTCAACGAGTGACCCAGATTACATCCCCAGCTGCCACACCAGATGATCTTTGGCAACGTCTGGAAGCTGCTTGGGCTGCTGTACCCCAGGAACACATCCAACGTCTCTTGACTCAATGCCGAGACGTGTGGCAGCGGTGATCTCCAACGATGGCGGCTACTCTGGCTACTGATTCTGGCAGGAACCACATGTCACAGACGTCTGTAAACGTAATCATTTGATACTTGGTCAACATGTTATCTACAAAATAAATCTTGTTGTGCTACCTCTTGTCTTTCTTGGAGTTGCATTTACGGTGGCCAGCAGTGTAATTATTTTGGATCCCATATTGTCTGTTTCTATGGTTGTCTCGGTCACATTCATTACAATGGAAAAGCGATCCTTCTCTGTAACTATTATTCTGCCAACGGTTGTCATACGGATGGTGTCTATTTTGGTCACGATTTGTGCTGTGAGAATAGCCTTGTCGTGTCCAGTTATTATTTCTTTCATCGCGAAATTGTGACGGATGTGACCTGTAATTGTTGTGTTCCTGTTTTCGCGTTCCGCGATTTCCGCGATTGTCAGTGTCAATTTCCAGTTCTTGTAACAGTCCCTGAAAAGCTTCAATGTCGTCTTTGCAACGTCCTGCTAAAATAATATGTCGTAAATGTTCAGGCAATTTGATTAAGCAAATGCGGATGAGTTCTGAAGGGCTGTATGGGTTTGAAAGATATTGATTCTTATGCAACATGTCATGCATATGTGACAAGACTGGAAAATTCAGATTGTTCAAAGCGTTTCATCATCATGATGCTATGTTTTACTCGATCTTGTGTAGCTTTAGACCAATATGCTGAGAGGAAGGCATGATAAAATTCTCCTTCACTGTGACAATCGTGAATGACCGATCGCATTCTTACAGCTGGTTCATTCTCTAAATAGCCACACATAAATTCTAATCTGTGTTCTAACGACCAGTTGGTAGGAAAGCAATGAGAGAATTGATGGAGCCATGCTTGTGGATGAATGTCGTTGTCAGAATTCTTAAATGTTTAGAATTTACGTGTAGTAATGAACAGCTTGTAGTCAAAATCATCGTGTCGACGAGTAGCATATCGGTCATTGTTACGTCGTTTCGGCGGTTCCATCTCAAAATTCGGTGTACCTTGCCAATTTCTTTCATAATTTCCGAAGTGCCCTATGTTATTATTTTGTGGTTTTTCAGTATTTCTATGTCCCTCTTCCCGTATTGGAGCGCGAGTGTCCTCTGAAATACGTAATTCTTGTATTACCTGTGTCAGCTGATCTTGTACTTCCCGGATTTCTCTTTGGTGTTGCGTATTAATTTGATTCAGATTTTGTTTGAATTTCCTAATTTGTTCGCACTCTTCTGTGTCATTAAAGACTACCGGTTTTGTGTCATTCAGATTATCATCTACCTTCGTAGATAAATTATTTAGCTGATCCGAAAGTTCAACTACTTTCTCTGATAATGAACTAATTTCCTCCATGTGTCTTTCTGAACCAATTTTCAGAGTATCTACTGTGTCCTTTAAGTTTTCCTGGGTTTTTGCAAGTTGCGTAACCGAATCGGTAGATGCAACTGAGTCAATTTTAGCTTGCAAGGTGTCGTGATTTTCATGAACTATGGTTTGCAGTTCCTTTATGGCTGCTTCGTGATTCTGTAATGCATTTTCATGACGCGAAAAAATAGGTTGGAAATGCTCACAAATTTGTGTTTTTACGTCATTACAGACTTTTTGACATTTCGATTCGATTTTATGTAACTCAGTAGTTAAACCTTCACGTGTTTGTTCAAGTGTGGTGTCTAACTTTTGAAGATTTTGTCCCATTTGTTTCTGATTTTGTTCAAGCGTTGTGTCTAACTTTTGTAGCCTTTGTCCCATTTGTTGCATTAACTGTAATAACAATGCACTGGTGTCTGAAACATGTTCCTCAGTGCTTTTCGGCAGTGAAGTTGCACCGGCAACATTCACATTTTGACAAGCAGAAAATGTGTCTTGACTTATTTGAGAAAACGGTGAGGACCCAAAACCTGAATCTGCAGTATTTGCAAAATTGTGTCCTGTCATTCCCGATTCCTGATGCGGCCTGTTGCCGACCGATCGATCGATAATGCTTCCCTGTTCACTAATTGTTTCACTGCCTACACCATTATTTGCAGCCCGCTCCATTTCCCTATGCACAATCACCAAGTTACTACTTTGAACATTAGTTAATTCATTACTCTGCGGCGCTAACACACTGCTTTCGTCTTCACTGTCATTTCTCAGTTTACTTTGAAGCCTAGTATTACGTTTTTCACACGCCATTATTGTCACAATATTTCACACGACAACACAGAAAAGCACAATTTGAAGAGCAAAATAACAAAACACATTAACATACAACTGAAAATAATATCTAGTTAATTGCAAGCGCAGCTGCGAAATACTTGGTGCAAATCTACATGCATGCCACAACAACAATGAAAGACTGCAACTACAAAGGAGATTCTCTCTACAATTACGCGCTAGCAATAAACAATAGCTACACTAATTACACAAACTACCAGAAAAAACTTAGAAGATTCCAGTGAGGTATCCTCGGCTAAGGGTCGACATATGCAACGTCCCCTTTGAACAATTATACATGACTGTGCTTAAACTGACACACAATATTTTTTAGCGCAACGCACTCTGACTTTCAATAATCCCTACAAAAGAATGGCCCTGACTAACATTAAACTGTACCTTTCACAAATCACTTAGCTCACAAAAATCTTCGTTACTCAAGCTACTGCAATACAGCGAGCGCCACTACTGCCAGCTAAATGAAAGATTCAAACTACTGAAGGCACTAACTACTGATAGGCATAGTTACCAAATGAAAGATTTTGATAGAGAACAAACAATGTATTTACCTCAATAGTGTTCAAAAGTCATAATGTGTATAGCAGTTCATGACATCGAGTCTTACAAATTTCAAAACTCCGCCATTTCTCTCCCCACATCCACCACTGCTGGCGGCTCACCTCCAACTGTGCAACGCTACGCTCTGTTCACATCCAGCTGCCCAACACTACAATGGCAGACAACAATGCAAACTAGCCACAGACTGCACACAGCACAGCCAGTGATTTTCATACAGAGCGCTACGTAACGTTGCCAATAAGAAAACATAAACAGCCTACTTCTGAAAACGATTCGGGAATTTTGTTAAATAACAGTAGCTTAAATTGTGATGATAACGAACTCGGGGAAAAGGTTTTCAGCCCAACAGTTGAGGTTACCACACTAGTGGGTGGTCGTAAATCCGTAACGGCTGGACTATTGCGTCAATTGTTTGAGTACTTCAATAGCAAATTGCCGAAGTTAAACAACAAAAAAATTACCTTAAACAGCAAACTGCGTCTTTAAACCACGAACTAATGATTTTTAACAGCAAACTAAATAGAAAACTGGTGCTCTTTAACGCGAATTAAATCGGGTGAAGGATCAAGTCAAAAAGAATGCACGGGAATTTCGAACAACATTAAAAAAGATGTGAAAGGAGCTCACAGGAAAACAGGATAAATTACGTAGTGAAGTCTATGATGGGGCAATCCAAGCTCAAACCAAAAGTTGAAGCATTGAAATCTAAGGTCACGAGCACAGTAAAACCGCACTCGATCAGGTGGAAGGCAAAATCGGTAAACCCAACACGGAGATCGCGATAGTAAAGAGTGATTGTTCACAGCATAAACAGTCACTCTATAAAATGGTGCAGGAAAATACGCGGACCTCTCTGATAAAGTTGTACACTTGCATCAGCGCGCTGTAGAGGAACATCTGCTACAAGAAAAATTCAAAAGTACAATACAAGAAAAATGCTTTGGTATGCTGAATGCAATGTCAAATTTGATTGTTGATACAAGTGCGATGCACCCAAGTTTCACGAGCTCAAACCGACTCAATGATTGCATCCCATTGCTTACATGCGCCAATTCAAACATGCTTTGTCAACAATACATTCCGAAAAACAAAACAAAAAAAAACGATATACTTGTGAGCTTTTTGGAAGGAGTGGATACACGTGGAGCAGATGAGCAGATGATAGTTATAATAATTTGAGTGACCTTCAGACTGCCATTTTGAATAAATTTTTGTCTGTCGAACAACAGTGGGCAGTCAGGTCAAAATTATTGATGCCGCCACCGTACTGCCACAATAACGGTAAAATTCGTGAATTTTTGGAGAGGTATTAGGACCGAAACGTATATTTGAATGAGCCTGTCAAAAACACAGAACTTATTAATATTCTTATGCAGCTATTAGCATTGTCTGCTCGTGAGAGATTAGCACTCGAAAAATATAGAGACATCGACTATGTATATTCGATTGTAGATCAAATTGAAGCTCTTGACACCGAAAAAAGACGGCGTGAGGACATTCATTCCGATGTGAGAAACAACGACAACGAATCACTGCCAAAAGAGTATCGTAATGAATGGAACTTCGGAGCGCCGAATCGGTGAAATCACCGTAGCTAATAAAGAAGGTATGATGACCACAGGCAAAAGTACGAGAGGAGACAGGAGCATGGTCGTGAATGCCAGAGGAATGACGATCGTGAGAATTAACGATCGATTGCCGCAACGTAGAATAAATGATGACGCGGTTCCACTTACGGATTCGCAGGAAACTTGTTTTTGGTTCAGATGCTACTTACTCAGAAACTGAAGGTACGGACAGCAATAAAACCTATACACACAGCAGAAGTATGCGGCGTTGAGTTTGGTATCTTATTGGTTTCTGGAGTGAGGCCGAGCGCAATAACAGGGAAATAATTTCAACCTCAATGATCGCGTAAAGGTACCTATTCTTCCAGTAGATAGCATAAGAACTGTAAGCGTACTTGGGAATCGAAGCAAGCCACTCATAGAACAAGTTCTGTCGAAATATCGAATTTTAGGAATAGATTATGAGCAGCCAGCTTTCGTTCTTCCATTTTTGAACGATGGGAGATAGATGCTGCCGATTCGATTTATTAGAGGGATGTGCTTACTTGAGGAATCAGGAAGAAGATATGAATATTTGTTTTAAAGGAATTGTAATTGAAGATAGCGAAGACGCTGCCTGCTTGGACTTTGGCTTTGTTAACATGAAAGAATAAACGGCTGTTTCGACACCACCATTTCGAGGGAAAATTAACGAACTGCATACGCGGGATGACTTGAATGATACTGCTGCAGATATAAAGCTCGTCGGGGGTACACGGGAAACAGTGCTGTCGTTATCGTAATACGTAAACGAAGCGATTGATCTGACATCCAAACAGGGCACGATTATTGGCTTTCGGGCCAAGGGTGGAAGCATTCACGAAACAGCTAAGTTTGTAAACTGTTGGAGTGCCGCCGTGGTTATACCGTGGGTGGCATACTGGCGCTATCCAAACCCGCCACCGAGGCAGCTGTGGCGCAGCGCGAGCCATAGATAGCGCGGATGAACGCCGGCTGCAGGCATGGGTACAGGCAAGCAGACGTGCAACAGTTGAGCAACTGACTGCCCAGATGAACTAAGGGGCTACCAATAGTGTCACCTCAGTGGCCGTTCAGCGAACGTTGCTAGGTTTGGCCCTACGCAGTAGCGCCTGGTTCATGCTCCCCTGCTGACTGCGGTTATCGAGGACGATAGCTGGAGTTTGCGGGCCAGTATCGCAGCTGGACGTTCACTGAGTGGCGACACGTGGCCTTTTCGGATGAATTACGTTTTCATGCTCCATCGGACGGATGACCGTTGGCGATTACAACGTGAAACGTCTTAAAGCTATCACCCTGCAACCAGAAACAACGTGTCACACAAATGGCAGTGTACCTGCGAGGTTCGAAGAGTACCAGGATGACTTTACCGTACTTCCCTGGCTACCGAAGTCCCCGGGTTTAAACCACATCCAGAAACTTGGGACCATCTCGATCCGACACTGGAGTCGGTGCCGGCCGGAGTGGCCGTGCGGTTCTAGTCTATAGTCAGGAACCGAGCGACCGCTACGGTCGCAGGTTCGAATCCTGCCTCGGGCATGGATGTGTGTGATGTCCTTTGGTTAGTTAGGTTTAATTAGTTCTAAGTTCTAAGCGACTGATGACCTCAGAAATTAAGTCGCATAGTGCTCAGAGCCATTTGAACCATTTGAACCAACCTGGAGTCGGCATGGCTCCACATCAGAACCTCACTGACTCTCTTCCTGCACGTTTCCCTGCAAAAATCGGTTATTCTTGCTTCTGACAGGTGGTCATATTAACGTGACTGGACAGTGTGTAAGTTAACGCAACGTGCCGAGGATCTAAAGAAAGATTTGTGAGAGGTATTGCGGGACCATGAAGACGTATTTTTGTTCCGTTTAGAACTAATGAAAGGATGTATTTGCAGACTCATACGGAATCACCGAGCGAGCAAAAATGAGTACTGGTGCCTCATCCGTGCAATAATGTAGTGTAGCGGTGAGACGCTTCTTGCAGGGGTATTGCGTGCTGTGTAATGGGAACAAGTAGCTATTATGGCTATGCTGACATCAAAGCTGCAGGAAGGCTACTTCTACCACAGAACGGCGGGTGTGGGATCTGTGGGATGAGGCCTTACAGTACGGCCGCGAGCGCGCACTCAAGATTCATAACTGAACAACAACATTCTTTAGTAATAGCTGTTTCCATACAGGAGGTCGACCACTGAACATACCTTTAACGTACAAATTAAAGCTCACAGCCACTGGTGTCTAGTTATTAGCAGTAGCAGCAGCTATGAAACGATCACAATAACTGAAGCCGCTGTTCACATTCGCCTATACAGCATACCTCGGTGTGACAGGGGCTTGGAACGCCCTCTATGTGACATGTGTCACGTGATGACTTAACATTACTTTATTTGACAAGGGATTACCACAAAATACCAAATGTGCACTTGCAAATCATTAACTGAATATTTCAAATTTAAAATTGTACATTCAAAACGCATAGAAAAAAGGAAGGCGGAAACGCACATCTTGCCAACATACACTGGCGTTTTATTTTCAAAACAAATTAAAAAACATGCAAGAATAAAAATCAACAGGTAAAATTATAAGGTGTCAGATACAGGACTAGTAAAAAAGAAAAATATACAAATAACATGGCATCAACTATAACAGAATTTGTTATAGCACAGTAACCGCCATCTGGCGTGGGAAGTCAGAGGTACAAAGTTCTTGATTTACGTAAAATATTACGTTGAAACCAAGAAGTCAAATACATAAATATTGGTAACTGCACAATATATGTCACGGTTTAACAGGTCAAAATGTCATGAAACATTATGTGCTATAAAAAAATTTTTAGGGTGAAGACTAACAATTTTTTATCATATTTCCCGACATGACGATACACACATCTCATTCGTCCCGTTGGAACATGTTAACACATTATAACTATTTCTGAGGCTTAATTACAAAAAGCCATCGTAATTATGAAAAGCAGAATGATTTAAAAGCATATTGTGGATGGAGATCGTTTAGCGCACTCATGAGTAACAACTACTGTTATAAATTGTATAGAATTAGTGATATGTTGGCTAGAGACACAAGTGTACGAACTACGCTAGTCTAGTAGAAACCTCCACTATCACACCTATTATTTATAGAAAAAATTTCCTCATATGATACAAACAGAACTTGGGTATAAGGAAACAGTGTTCTCTTTAAAGTATAAAAGCTTTGTCCCAAAAAAATACATCTCATTCTGGTTATATAATTTTGCACAAGCACTGGGTCACAACCCATCATACATACATTTACATTGATACAACATAAATGAAATCTGTCAAGCAAACGGGTTTGGATACTCATATGAAAGAGATAATTTTATTACATGTCTTATAGCAGCAGTGGGACCCCTTATAACATAAAAGCTGAGTTTAAAAATACCCATACATCCAAAGTAGGCCATAACAATTAATCTAAAATGCAAGGTGTGGATAAATAGTACTATACATCGTACATCCAGGAAATGACGTCATAACTTAGGAAAATTAACAGTACAAATTATTCCCAAAATATACATCGCACTGTACACAAATTGGAGCCAGAATACACACATTTTTCCGCAATTACTTACGAAAGCAAAAATGGAGTCGCCAGTCAAACAAATATGTTGTCTACAGCAGCTGTTAACTGTTCAAGAAAGTATCAACCATACTTCCCTTAAACTGAGCATTCTTTACATAAATTTTCTGTTAAAAATCGCTTTCCGCTGAGCCTGGGCCCTGTTATCGTAGTGAAATACAGCTGGTAAAGTGGGTGCAGAAAACCGTTGCAGATCGTGGTGGAAAACCCATTTTACTTGTAGACAGCAAACGTAGTTTTGTGACATATACCGTTCATCTTACTGTGACAATAAGAAAAGCCCCCAGTCGGGAAGCGAATTATGCAGACACGCATAGCACCAATTTACCCCTCTCCCACCTCCACCCACAAAAAAAGAATGAAAAAACTGTAAATTTGGAAACTGTGAGTCCACATGAAAATCACAGATATTTGGCTCTTAAATTCTTTCCCAAAGTAGTGATATGGTGCTGGGCACTCCAGTAAATCTTTGTGACCTCTTTCGACGTTCCCTGCCATGCATTCAACGATCCTTTCAGCACAACTATCAGTTGTCTGATGAGTGAAACAGTATACATTTGGCGGGCCTGTCATATCGAGTCTGTCCATGAGATCTCCACCCCCTACAGTAAATTTGGAGGGTGTCTCTTCTAATTGTCGTCAGGTGAATTTTCTCTGGTGCGTCAGCAGATATTTGCAATTCATATTTTGCATTGTGTAGCTGAAATCAGCCCAAGCCGAGAGTTCTCAACATGTCTTTCATTCGATGCCCAGTATCGACGGGAAGTGTCGGTTTGTTTCCCGCTGCAAACAAAATGACTTGTAAAGCGGAATTTTATGTGCTCATTTGACAGAGCGGTCCGAGATTAGCCTAGTGCGATATTTGTTTTATCGATATGTATTAACAGGGACAGTGGAACTCGAAGAATAACCAGTACTCCAGCAGCGACAGCACTGCCCTGCCCTTGCTGACTGCTACCGTCAAAGCATGCAGCGCTACTGATTCGTTACTGGTTTGCTGTCTATTCTTCGTGTTTTGCTGTCCTTCTAACTACATATCGGCAAAACGAATATCGGACTGGACTAATTTGGGAGCTCTCTATCGTATTTGCAAGTAAAATCTCGATTTAAAAATAATTTTGTTTGTAATGGGAAGCAAACCGACGCTGTCGCTTGACAATGGGCGTCACATAAAAAACGAGACGAACCTTAATTGTTTAGGTTGATTCCAGCTACACAATGCAAAAACGAAATTGCAAATAACTGCTGGGACACTAGCGAAAATGCGACTGATGAATCTTAGGAGACACACTCGGTGTCTCAACCATGAGACGGAATCAACAGTCCTGCTGCGTCCCGCTCTGATACACACTTATGCTTCGGAATAGGGGGGACTGCTTTGACCTACTTCTGGGTGTTGAACTCCATAAAGATGAGCGAAGACCATAATAAAAAAAATTACGTTCTTAGCCTCACTGAAATTCCCTTCCTGCTGGCTGTCGACTACTATTTTAATAATATATTAATATTATAGCATCTGACGAGAGGGCATTTAGACTGATGTAAGACGCTTAAAGTATTTCCAATGAAGTTTTCTTTTCGAACCACGTAAATCGATACTGAAGAGACAATGCAGTTCACGAACCATTTCCGCAACTCGTTTAATGTGTGCGTCATCCTATAAAAACAAACACGAATTGAAGATAAGTTACACAGAATAAGATAATAATTTTGTGTTTCTAGGCATCATTCGAATCCTTTAATACTATGCTACAGCACAGCACAACATATTTAAAAACATAATACCGTCGACGGAATCACTGATCAGATCAGAAGTTGGAAAACTCATTTGCTTATATCAGATCAGTGCTACCTGAGATTTGTAACTGTGGTTTACGAACTGTAATTTTTTTAACAGATTTGTCAAGAAGGAAGATATTCAATTTCATGTGACAGAGTTTATAAATACGAAAAAAATGGTTCAAATGGCTCTGAGCACTATGGAACTTAACTTCTGAGGTCATCAGTCCCCTAGAACTTAGAACTACTTAAACCTAACTAACCTAAGGACATCACACACATCCATGCCCGAGGCAGGATTCGAATCTGCGACCGTAGCGGTCGCGCGGTTCCAGACTGAAGCGCCTAGAAACGCTCGGCCACACTGGCCGGCTATAAGTACGAAATGCAGCATGAATATGTATAGGGCGTCCTAAGAGGAACAGTCAGTATTCAGAAATATGATAGGAACGATCATTTGAAGAAAATAGCTTCGTATGGACATGGCCTATTCCGAGTGGTTTCGATACAGAACTAATTTAAAGTACATTGTTATTTATTTTCTATGTTATTCAATACATTGCCAGGTTATTGAACTACACGTTCAGGAGAAAAATGGGAAATTGGGACAATTCTTTTTTTCTCGCCAGGTTCTGGGAACTCTGTCACGATCGGAAATTCGACGGGTCGGATAGCACCAACAGTATTCTTCGACACCAGCAGGAGCAACACCATCGCAGAAGCCGTAAACATACATCATATTCGCATATTCTTCATTAGTGTAAATGTGTGGCATTTTAGCCAGAGTGCGTACAAACACAGTTAACCGATGCTTCTCTCTGATACACGCTCAATCCCCCACACTACTTCACTCATAACACACCTGCACACCCGATAGTTCAACGACTAAGGTAATGTTAATCAGTACACTAGGAGGAGTTGTGGTCTAAATAACAATAGATTTATTCATTATTAACACCACAAGACAAGAAACAACAAAAAATCGCTAAAAATGACACACGAACATTTTTTTTTTAATTGGACAAACGGTTTTAATGATATGCGGTCTCTGCATGCACAGATTTGACCGACCAGCGACTTTAAAAATTAATTGGGAGAAAAGGAAAAAAGAGTCAGCTTCGAGGCCTCTTTCCCACGCGTTTACGCCATGTCTTTGCTAAAAGCATGACCTGGATGGAACCACAGCCCTCCACAAAAAAATCGTTATCTCCCCTGCTGCGTCAATTTCGAACTTTCCAAAGAACGGCCATAAACTCCCTAAGAGCCTCGTGCCTTCACAAACATGTTTTGTAGCAGAGCCTGGACGTCAGGGCGCCACTGACCTGTCCCTCGGAAATTCGCAGGAACACTCAGTCGTCTCATCAGCTTCCTGCCTAACAAGAGTCCATCCTCTGCTTGATTGCCATCCATCAATGCTCTATCCATAGCAGTGACGATTCCTCAGCGCTAGTCAGCCTACCAGGACGCGGCCGCCGACCGACCGGCGCTGTCCAACGTGTCTGCACAATGAGACTGAGGAACTCAGCAGTTCACAACGTTTTCACCTAGGTTCCGCAGAAAAAAACGCTCCCGTCGGCCCTCAGCCACCATACTCTTTTACTGCAGTCGTTTAAATCGGCACCCTCTTCCTTTGAATGTAGGTAGAGCTTACCGCTGTTCCTTCACTAGAGCGCACAAGCAAGAGCGTTAACTACTGCTAATCATTTCATCGCATGAATGAAGTCAGATCGTATCCAGTATAACAACCAAGTAATAAGGGCCAACTTCCCTAACAACACTATGTCACCATATCAGAAGTGGGAGTGGCCTGCAATCTCTCAAGCTAGTTTAGTGACAGAAAGACAACCCAAGGAAAGAGGCTGAAGGCAACATGAGAGGTTGCGGAAGAAAAAAACATCAAATAGGTTTGGTATGTTAGACACATTCGTGTGGGCCACTGGCCCAAAGACAAATGTACATCAAATGTGTTCTATCTCTGAACCATTCAGAATAGGGCACAAGGCCATATGAAGTTTTTGGGTTCAGTTGAGCATTCCTGTCACATCACCGAATACTGACCATTCCTCCTGGGACACTCTGTATAATTCATAATAAAACTCTACGTTAACTCAGAGGACAGAATAATTAAATTTTTCAGAGAAAGCAGTGAATGGCTGTTTACTTCAGTCAAAATGACGTCTGCCTGATATCGCAGTATGAAGTAGATAAGACAGAGCGGGAAGTATAGCAATTCACATCCCAACAGTCTTCTTTCTTCTACTTTTTCCTAGCATTTATCACGTCTAGCATGGGGTCTGCTTTCTCAGGATTTGGCAAATTTTATTTTATTATTTCACTTTGTTTCCGGATGGTCCTTCTGACGCCATAGTCGTCAAGGTAACCTAAGGGAAGGAAATCTTGTGTGCCATCTGTTTTTGGATCTTGTACACTTTGTTCTGTGTGTTATCGTATTTCAGCTGTTTGGGTATCATTCTCTCTGAGGCAGGATTTGGGTACCAGTATAACATTTGCCTAAACGAGCGTGGGAAACCAGTTGAAACGACAGTTAAGTTGGCTGCTTTACCAACCCACTGTCGTTAATCCACCATGCTGATTCCATTTGGGTCTGACTCACCTCCCTGACAAACTAGCGTGCTGTGCGTTACGTTATACGAGAAGCTCAGCTCGCACAAATACAGTAATATTACAATATGCGGGTTACTTGCTTTGTTCAGGTCATTTTAAATAAGGAAAAATACACTTAAACCGTTTTACTATAATTTAAATAGTGTGCGTCGCTGTGATACGTCTCACAAACCTGATGACACTTGGCCTAAAGATACACAGCTCTAATATTGGCGATCTGTGAAATTTACTCTTTCATCTCTAGAACGTAGATAGCATGGGGAACCTTACCTGGCATCACGTGAAATGCCAACCGTGAAGTACAGAGGAGACTGTGTTGCTGTATAGGGGGTGTTTGCGTAGTCAGGATATGATTCTCTTATTTAGCTTAAGCAAACACTAAATATCTGAGGATATGCAGACATTTCACAGTACTGAGTACTGCATACAGTAGAGGAACACTTAGGAGACGATGTCTGTCTCCGTCAGTAGGACAGTGCATCCTATTATAATGCAGCATCTATGAGACAATGGTTTGTGGGCGCTAACAATGGACTGGACTGCCCAGAGTCCCGACCTGAATCCAATGGAACGCCTTTGAGATGACTCAGAATGTCGACCTCGCTTGAGACCCCAGCGTCCAATATCCCAACCTTCTTTGACTTTGGCTCTTGAGGAAGAATAGGGTTCCATTCCTTCACAGATATTCAAAGTGTTCCCAGCAATTTTCAGGCTGTCATGAAGGAGCAGGTTGGCCACACCACTAATAGGCGTCCGGATACTTTTGATCAGATTGTATATATCTACACTCCTGGAAATTGAAATAAGAACACCGTGAATTCATTGTCCCAGGAAGGGGAAACTTTATTGACACATTCCTGGGGTCAGATACATCACATGATCACACTGCCAGAACCACAGGCACATAGACACAGGCAACAGAGCATGCACAATGTCGGCACTAGTACAGTGTATATCCACCTTTCGCAGCAATGCAGGCTGCTATTCTCCCATGGAGACGATCGTAGAGATGCTGGATGTAGTCCTGTGGAACGGCTTGCCATGCCATTTCCACCTGGCGCCTCAGTTGGACCAGCGTTCGTGCTGGACGTGCAGACCGCGTGAGACGACGCTTCATCCAGTCCCAAACATGCTCAATGGGGGACAGATCCGGAGATCTTGCTGGCCAGGGTAGTTGACTTACACCTTCTAGAGCACGTTGGGTGGCACGGGATACATGCGGACGTGCATTGTCCTGTTGGAACAGCAAGTTCCCTTGCCGGTCTAGGAATGGTAGAACGATGGGTTCGATGACGGTTTGGATGTACCGTGCACTATTCAGTGTCCCCTCGACGATCACCAGTGGTGTACGGCCAGTGTAGGAGATCGCTCCCCACACCATGATGCCGGGTGTTGGCCCTGTGTGCCTCGGTCGTATGCAGTCCTGATTGTGGCGCTCACCTGCACGGCGCCAAACACGCATACGACCATCATTGGCACCAAGGCAGAAGCGACTCTCATCGCTGAAGACGACACGTCTCCATTCGTCCCTCCATTCACGCCTGTCGCCACACCACTGGAGGCGGGCTGCACGATGTTGGGGCGTGAGCGGAAGACGGCCTAACGGTGTGCGGGACCGTAGCCCAGCTTCATGGAGACGGTTGCGAATGGTCCTCGCCGATACCCCAGGAGCAACAGTGTCCCTAATTTGCTGGGAAGTGGCGGTGCGGTCCCCTACGGCACTGCGTAGGATCCTACGGTCTTGGCGTGCATCCGTGCGTCGCTGCGGTCCGGTCCCAGGTCGACGGGCACGTGCACCTTCCGCCGACCACTGGCGACAACATCGATGTACTGTGGAGACCTCACGCCCCACGTGTTGAGCAATTCGGCGGTACGTCCACCCGGCCTCCCGCATGCCCACTATACGCCCTCGCTCAAAGTCCGTCAACTGCACATACGGTTCACGTCCACGCTGTCGCGGCATGCTACCAGTGTTAAAGACTGCGATGGAGCTCCGTATGCCACGGCAAACTGGCTGACACTGACGGCGGCGGTGCACAAATGCTGCGCAGCTAGCGCCATTCGACGGCCAACACCGCGGGTGCTGGTGTGTCCGCTGTGCCGTGCGTGTGATCATTGCTTGTACAGCCCTCTCGCAGTGTCCGGAGCAAGTATGGTGGGTCTGACACACCGGTGTCAATGTGTTCTTTTTTCCATTTCCAGGAGTGTATTAGTACGTAAGATGACATCAAACTCCTTCAAGCACTGACCACCTCCCTTAGTGCTGTTACATAGTCTATGCCTGAACAGATAATACTAAAGAGATAAAATAAATGTTACGGTGGTAACTGTTTTGTAAATTCGTGGAATATTCTGTGTGTTGAGGTAAATGATGAGGAACGCGGGGAGTGAAACGTGTCATATACCGTATATTTGGAATACATGTGGCTTTGTAGTATCTGCATTTAACCAGCTATCGAATTTTTTGTCTTCTTAGTTAATTTGTACTGTAGTGCGAGAACGCATGTAAAATGCGCTAAATAAATACGCCGAAATGTTGTCAAAAAGAAATATTGTGCGCTAGACTACGAGAAAGAGGAAAATGTATAAACAAAGGCTCGAGAAAAAACGATGAAGAAGCATGTGTATAGCCGCTAATACGTGGCAAATTTGGAGTTTCTCGGACACTTTCAAAGGTACTGGTCTGCTATCAAGTCGTTTCGCAATGCTATCATAGCATAAATTTACTACAACAGACTCGACAGTACGAGTTAGTACCGCATAATATCGAAAAATAACGAAGGCTGACCCAGATACCAACAAATTGGTGCATATGAGCTATGAAACTTGTCGCAAAGAAGCTCTTCAAAGCTAAGAGTCCGGTTTTTTCCAGGAATCAAGAACAAATTGTTATGATGTTCACGAAACTTCTATACCAAATCCACGGCACCTACGCGGAGAATCTGTCTACACTGACCATGTAATGACATTCTAAATGTACTGGGCGCCATACGGACAAACCTACTTCGTCCCGAGATTACGTCACTGGGATGGCAATGTGTATTAACAACATGAAATCTGTTCTGCCGATACGAATGTTCACTCCACAGATAATTTTATTCTATGGCTTTTTGGTGTCCTCAATAAATGGTGCCAAACTTTGCAGCGCAGAGATTGGCAGAAACTCTGAGTATGACAATTTTACACCGCAGGTTAGGTAAACGGCGACTTGTCGGGTGGCATGGAAAACCTGGCTGTTGGCGTGAAACATGGAAGGGCTAACCGCCATCGCCGAATTGGCTCGTCAGAGTAAAATAGCAAATAAAAAAAATCCAATGAAAACTAAACACAAAAACACAACTAGTGGTTGAGAAGCCAGTAACAAGGTTACAAAGACAAAATTAAGGGTAGTGCGTTGGAGAAAACGCGCCCTCGATACGAAGTGTAGTTTTATAGTTATTTCTTGTTAAACCTTTTAAGTATATCATGAAATTTAAAAACTGACATCCCGATAACGCCTTAAGCGATTTTTACAAACGAAGTGTTTACAGATAGGTCTCAGTGAGCACTATCGATCTGTCAAACTACATTCTTTATAAATATTGCGCCGGCCGTTGGTGGCCGAGCGGTTCTAGGCGCTTCAGTCCGGAACCGCGTTACCACTCCGGTCGCAGGTTCGAATCCTGCCTCGGGTATGGATGTGTGTGATGTCCTTAGGTTAGTTAGGTTTAAGTAGTTCTAAGTTCTAGGGGACTGATGACCACAGCAGTTAAGTCCCATAGTGCTCAGAGCCATTTGAACCATTTGAGCAGAAAGGTGGAAGGAGTATATAGAGGGTCTATACAAGGGCGATGTACTTGAGGACAATATTATGGAAATGGAAGAGGACGTAGATGAAAATCAAATGGGAGATATGATACTGCGTGAAGAGTTTGACAGAGCACTGAAGGACCTGAGTCGAAACAAGGCCCCCGGAGTAGACAACATTCCATTAGAACTACTGACAGCTTTGGGAGAGCCAGTCCTGACAAAACTCAGACTGCAAGAAGAATATAATAATTCCAATCCCAAAGACAGCAGGTGTTGACAGATGTGAAAATTACCGAACTATCAGTTTAATAAGTCACAGCTGCAAAATACTAACGCAAATTCCTTACAGACGAATGGAAAAACTGATAGAAGCCGACATCGGGGAAGATCAGTTTGGATTCCGTAGAAATGTTGGAACACGTGAGGCAATGCTGACCCTACGACTTATCTTAGAAGAAAGATTAAGGAAAGGCAAATCTACGTTTCTAGCATCTGTAGACTTAGGGAAAACTTTTGACAATGTTGATTGGAATACTCACTTTCAAATGCTGAAGGTGGCAGGGGTAAAATACCGGGAGTGAAAGGCTATTTACAATTTGTACAGAAAGCAGATGGCAGTTATAAGAGTCAAGGGACATGAAAGGGAAGCAGTGGTTGGGAAGGGAGTGAGACAGGGTTGTAGCCTATCCCCGATGTTATTCAATCTGTATATTGAGCAAGCAATAAACGAAACAAAAGAAAAGTTCGGAGTAGGTATTAAAATCCATGGAGAAGAAATAAAAACTTTGAGGTTCGCCGATGACATTGTAATTCTGTCAGAGACAGCAAAGGACTTGGAAGAGCAGTTGAACGGAATGGACAGCGTCTTGAAAGGAGGGTATAAGACGAACATCAACAAAAGCAAAACGAGGGTAATGGAATCTAGTCGAATTAAGTCGGGTGATGCTGAGGGAATTAGATTAGAAAATGAGACACTTAAAGTAGTAGAGGTGTTTTGCTATTTGGGGAACAAAATAACTGATGATGGTCGAAGTAGAGAGGATATAAAATGTAGACTGGCAATGGCAAGGAAAGCGTTTCTGAAGAAGAGAAATTTGTTAACATCGGGTATAGGTTTAAGTGTCAGGAAGTCGTTTCTGAAAGTATTTGTATGGAGTGTAGCCATGTATGGAAGTGAAACATGGACGATAAATAGTTTGGACAAGAAGAGAATAAAGCTTTTGAAATGTGGTGCTACAGAAGAATGCTGAAGATTAGATGGGTAGATCACATAACTAATGAGGAGGTATTGAATAGAATTGGGGAGAAGAGGAGCTTGTGGCACAACTTGACTAGAAGAAGGGATCGGTTGGTAGGACATGTTCTGAGACATCGAGGGATCACCAATTTAGTATTGGAGGGCAGTGTGGAGGGTAAAAATCGTAGAAGGAGACCAAGAGATGAATACACTAAGCAGATTCAGAAGGATGTAGGCTGCAGTAGGTACTGGGAGATGAAGAAGCTTGCACAGGATACAGTAGCATGGAGAGCTGCATCAAACCAGTCTCAGGACTGAAGACTACAGCAACAACAACATGAAATGATTCAGTGTGATTCCACGCATTTCTTCCACGAAATTTGACTGCTTGGCTTTATACCCAGCAAATGCGAGAATAACAGCAAGTTTCGTCTTGTTGGCTACGAATTTCTCTACAGCATTGCCTATTAAAGGCATCTCCTATACATATTGACATAAAGTAAACTTCGTAATTTTGAGACTTCCCATTCCGTATGCTTTCTTGAAGCTGCTTAATCAGGCCGAAGAAGCTTGAAAACCAACGATTTTTCATCTCACTTGCAATTCGGAGAGCACAGTCTCGTAGATTTATCTCAGTAACGATAAATTATTTTCAGGAGCAGTTCTATATCGCCGGCCCGAGTGGCCGTGCGTTTCTAGGCGCTACAGTCTGGAACCGAGCGACCGCTACGGTCGCAGGTTCGAATCCTGCCTCGGGCATGGATGTGTGTGATGTCCTTAGGTTAGTTAGGTTTAATTAGTTCTAAGTTGTAGGCGACTGATGACCTCAGAAGTTAAGTCGCATAGTGCTCAGAGCCATTTGAATTCTAAATCTTTCGAATAAGTTTTACTTTCACACTTTCGCGACTTTAATCTGAGTGCATATTTCTTATTTCACGTAAGTCTGTCCTCCATATAGTTCACGTTCAGATTTTACGAAATGAAACTAGCTTGCCTACTGCTTAATTTTAGTTATTTTCTCTCTCCTTCTTTTGACCAAAAATTTGAGCCTAGTATTTGTCACCGAAAGCTATTGTAGTACATGTTTTCTTTGGGCTAGGAAAGCTTTCTTGTATTGGACTCTTATTGGAACAACGTCCGCCCCCGGTAGCTGAGTGGTCAGCGCGACAGAATGTCGATCCTAAGGGCCCGGGTTCGATTCTCGGCTGGGTCGGAGATTTTTACCGCTAAGGGACTGGATGTTGTGTTGTCCTAATCATTATCATTTCATCCCCATCGACGCTCAAGTCGCCGAAGTGGCGTCAGATCGAAAGACTTGCACCCAGCGAACGATCTACCCGACGGGAGGCCCTTATCACGCTTCGTTTTTTTTTTTTTTTTTTTTTTTTATTGGAACAACAATCATCGATAGAACCACACTCCACAGAATTGTCAGAGTCATTACCTATTTGATCCAAAGATTCCAGTGAAAGGTCGACATCAGTCGAATGAATGTCAAAAGAATTAACTAACAAATAACACATATACACTCCTGGAAATGGAAAAAAGAACACATTGACACCGGTGTGTCAGACCCACCATACCTGCTCCGGACACTGCGAGAGGGCTGTACAAGCAATGATCACACGCACGGCACAGCGGACACACCAGGAACCGCGGTGTTGGCCGTCGAATGGCGCTAGCTGCGCAGCATTTGTGCACCGCCGCCGTCAGTGTCAGCCAGTTTGCCGTGGCATACGGAGCTTCATCGCAGTCTTTAACACTGGTAGCATGCCGCGACAGTGTGGACGTGAACCGTATGTGCAGTTGACGGACTTTGAGCGAGGGCGTATAGTGGGCATGCGGGAGGCCGGGTGGACGTACCGCCGAATTGCTCAACACGTGGGGCGTGAGGTCTCCACAGTACATCGATGTTGTCGCCAGTGGTCGGCGGAAGGTGCACGTGCCCGTCGACCTGGGACCGGACCGCAGCGACGCACGGATGCACGCCAAGACCGTAGGATCCTACGCAGTGCCGTAGGGAACCGCACCGCCACTTCCCAGCAAATTAGGGACACTGTTGCTCCTGGGGTATCGGCGAGGACCATTCGCAACCGTCTCCATGAAGCTGGGCTACGGTCCCGCACACCGTTAGGCCGTCTTCCGCTCACGCCCCAACATCGTGCAGCCCGCCTCTAACTAACCTAAGGACATCACACACATCCATGCCCGAGGCAGGATTCGAACCTGTGACCGTAACGGTCACGCGGTTCCAGACTGAAGCGCCTAGAAACGCACGGCTATACTGGGCGGCCACATGGGAATCCCCAGAAGGAAGGCGACTTTCTTTTCGAGAAGCACTACTGAGAAAATTTAGAGAACCGGCATTGGAAGCTGACTGCCTAACCATTCTACTGCCGCCAACATACATTGCGTGTAAGGACCATAAAGATAATATATGAGAAAGTAGGGCTTATACCGAGGCATAGTGAGAGTCGTTTTTCCCAAGGTCTATTTACGAGTGAAACAGGGTAGGAAATGACTAGCAGTGGTAGTGGTACAGCTTACCATCCGCCACGCACCGTACTGGGTCTTGCGGAGTACCTATGTAGATGTAGATGAAAACCTTCCATTCTGTTCTTGTCTGAACTGCTTATCGTCCACGTTACACTTCCATAAAAGGCTATTCTTCACACAAATATCATCCGAAAAGATTTCCTAACACTTAACTTTATATTACGAAGATGTTAACAAATTTCTCTTTCGCAGTAACGTATTTCTTACTATTGCCAGACTGTATTTTATATCCTCTCTATTCCAACCTTCATCAGTTATTTTGTTCCCTAACAGTAAAACTCATTGACAACTTTTTGTGCTTCATTTCCTAATCTGATTCTGTCGGTGAACAGTAATAAAACCAACGAACTAACGAACTGCAGGGATGGATTACTGACGGGAAATTGAAGAAAAAAGGTCCTATGAGCATGTGGCCGGAAATGCATCGTTACAGTGGTAAATGGCGCTGGTAAATGAAAGTTCATCTGACAACGTGCCGTGTGTTCCTTGTGAGTTGCAGGCTGTGTGATTGACGTTCAAATGGCTCTGAGCAGTATGGGACTTAACATCTGAGGTCATCAGTCCCCTAGACTTAGAATTACTTAAACCTAACTAACCCAAGGACATCACACACATCCATGCTCGAGGCAGGATTCGAACCTGCGACCGTCGCAGCAGCGAGGTTCCGGACTGAAGCGCCTAGAGCCGTTCGGCCACATCGACCGGCTGTGATTGACGTAGCTTACAGTAAGCAGCAGAATGGTCCGGTATTCATGCCGGGAACAGGCCGAGATGGTGTGTGGCTTCACCACTAAACAAGATACATGATACATCTGGAGTATCCTGTCTTAATCCCGACGTACAGAAGTTAACACGATTCTCGTAATCGTTGACCTGGCCATAATTGGTAAATGTGGCTTCGTTACTAAACAATGTACGTGATAAATCTGGGCCGGCCGGAGTGGCCGTGCGGTTCTAGGCGCTCCGGTCCGGAGCCGCGCTGCTGCTACGGTCGCAGGTTCGAATCCTGCCTCGGGCATGGGTGTATGTGATGTCCTTAGGTTAGTTAGGTTTAAGTAGTTCTAAGTTCTAGGGGACTGATGACCACAGCAGTTGAGTCCCATAGTGCTCAGAGCCATTTGAACCATTTTTTTGATAAATCTGGAGTATTTTACCTTAATGCCCATGTACAAGGTGAATCACCTAATACTTGCACAGAAAATATTCTACTTCTACATCTATGAGATTACTCTGCTATTCACAACGAAGTGCCTGGCAGAGTGTTCACTGAACCACCTTCATGCTGTCTCCCTACCGTTCCACTCTCGAACGGCACGCGGGAAAAACGACGACTTAAATTTTTCTGTGCCAGCCCTGATTTCCCTTATTTTATCATGATGATAATTTCTCTCTACGTAGGTGGGTGCCAACAGAATGTTTTCGCCATCGGAGGAGAAAACTGGTGACTGAAATTTCAGGAGAAGATCCCGTCGCAACGACAAACGCCTTTGTTTTAATGATTGCCACTCCAATTCATGTATCATATCTGTGACACTATCTCCCCTATTTCGCCATAATACAAAACGAGCTGCCCTTCTTTGTACTTTTTCAATGTCATCCGTCAGTCCCACCTGACGCGGATCCCACACCGCCCAGCAATATTCCAGAACAGGGCGGACAAGCGTAGTGTAAGCAGTCTCTTTGGTAGACCTGTTGCACCTTTTAACTGTTCTGCCAATGAATGCTCTACCCACAATATTATCTATGTGATCGTTCCAATGTACGTTATTTGTAATTGTAATCCCTAAGTATTTAGTTGAATTCACAGCCCTCAGATTTGTGTGATTTATCGCGTAATCGAAATTTAGCTGATTTATTTTAGTACTCATGTAAATAACTTCACACTTTTGTTTATTCAGGGTCAATTGCCACTTTTCGCACCATACAGATACCTTACCTAAATCAATTTGCAAGTCGTTTTGATCATCTGATGACTTTAAAAGACGGTAAATGACAGCATCATCTGCAAACAATCTAAGACGGCTAGTAAGATTGTCTCTTATGTCGTTAATATAGATCAGGAACAATAGAGGGCCTATAACACTTCCTTGGGAAACGCCGGATATTACTTCTGTTTTACTCGATGACTTTCCGTCTATTACTACGAACTGTGACCTTTCTGACAGGAAATCACGAATCCAGGCGCACAGCTGAGGCGATACTCCGTAGGTACGCAGTTTGGTTAGAAGACGCTTGTGAGGAACGGTGTCGAAAGCCTTCTGGAAATCTAAAAACATGGAATCAGTTTGACATCCCCTGTCGATAGCACTTATTACTTCATGAGTATAAAGAACTAGTTGTGTTTCACAAGAACGATATTTTCTGAATACGTGTGTCAATAAATCGTTTTCTTCGAGATACTTCATAATGTTCGAATACAGTACACGTTCTAAAACACTACTGCAAATCGACGTTAGTGATATAGGCTTGTAATTCAGCCGATTACTCCTACTTCCCTTTTTGGGTATTGTGTGACTTGAGCAATTTTCCAGTCTTTAGGTACGGATCTTTCTGTGAGCGAGTGGTTGTATATAATTGCTAAATATGGAGCTATTTTATCAGCATACTGTGAGAGGAACCTTACTGGTATATAATCTGGACCGGTGGCCTTGCCTCTATTAAGTGATTTAAGCTGCTTTGTTACTCCTTGGATATCTACTTCTATTTTTCTCATCTTGGCAGTTGTTCTTGATTGGAATTCAGGAATGCGGACATGGAAACTGCTATTGATGTGCAGTTTTCATAGAATGGATTGGTAGCCAGGGGCTCGTATTGTTACCCAATTAACATATTGTAGTAATTCTTAGAAAGTGTATTTTGTGCAAACATATACATTTTTGAATGGAACAATGCCTGTTGACAGTAACAAACTAAAAGCAGGTTAAATTAGTATTTCAGCGGAGATGTTCTGGCGGAATACAGTAATACGTCGTTGCATATCATCGGGTTAGTTGGTGCGTCCTTGTAGGCAGCGTCTTTCAACTTTCCCCACAGGAAAAAAAAAAACAAACAACTACAGGCTTCAAATCCGGGGGACGAGCCGGAGAAGATGGAGGTCCTCTGCGTCCAATCCAACGATCTGGAAACATTTCGTAAAGACATGCTGTAGTGCTTCGTGCACTGTGAGATGGACAGCCATCGTGTTGGTACCACAGATTCCTCCTAGTCTGTAGAGGACCGTGTTCTATCACCCGTGGAAGATCGTCACTGAAGGGTCACTATCCCACACCACACGTTTACACTCCATGGACGCTGACGTTCTATCTGACGAACTAACGAGGGTTGTTAACAGAACAAAAGTGCACATTTCGGCGGTTTACCGGGCCATGACTGGTAAATGTGACTTTATCACTAAACAAGATACATGATACGTCTGGAGTATCCTGTCTTAATACTCGTGTACGGAAGTTAACACGATTCTCATCATCGTTTCCATGCAGCTCTTGGTCGAGAGAGATGTGACAGGGATTGAACGTATGTCGATGTAGAATGCGTAGCACACTTACCTGAACCATGCCACTTAATCGTGTGGTTGCGCGGGAGCTAACGTGTTAATCAACTGCAACAGAAGCAATAACATTAATTTCCCCCTCTTCTGTCGAAATTTGTTTCCTTCTGTTACGTTGTCTAGGTGTTACACTACCACTTTCACGTAACTGGTTGAAGAAGTTGATAAATTAATCCCGAGATGGGTGACGTGTATTGGGAGCTCTTGCCGCATACAACGTACAAGAACGGGGCGCATTCTTTCTACACTCTCCATACACCATGAGCATGTCGGCTTTTCTGCATTGGTAAACCCCATCGTCCACTCACGACCTACTGTTGGCCTGTTACACACTATCTGACTAGCAAGTCGCATTGCACTGAAGGAACACACAAGCACACTGGAAGCAAACATAACAACATCGTACCTAGCAACCACGCAGGTTGAATGCCACAAAAAAAGTATCGGTGCTAAAACTTTTCAAAATACAATGTCTCATAAACGACTCATATTATAATCCTGCAACAAACACCACTGACATTCTAATTTACCGTACTTTTAGTTTGTTAATGCCAATAGGCATTGTTCCACTTAAAAAGTGTATTTTTGCACAAAAATACTCTTTCTAAGTACTATTATAATCTGTTTATTGGCTAACAATACGAGCCCCTGACTACCAATCCATTCTGTGAGGCAGCACGGCTATACGAAAACTAGTACCGTCACAGGCACCAACCATATCTCACAACATTTAAGGCACTTTTGGGGTGTTTGTGTGATCAGCGGTTCTTTCAGATAGACGAACTTGCAGGGAGGCGGCAGACTGTGTGTACATCAGATCTGGAGAACCGGGTCCTACATGATATGCTGTCTCTCGACCGTTTCCATCTTCCTGGCCGAACACAAACACCATCTCGGCTTGTTACCGACACGAATACCGGCCCATTGTGCTGGTTACATTGCGCTGCGTCATTCGCACAGCCTGCAACACACAAAGAATACACGGCATGTGTCAGAGGAACTTTCATTCGTCAGCGCCATCTACCGTGGCAACGATATATCTCTGGGCACATGTTCATAAGACCTTTTTTCCTTCATTTCCAGTCAGGAATTCGTCCCTGTAGTCTGTTGGTTGGTGGAGAAAAACTGCGTTACGAAATTTTAACCCTGGATAGATGGTGCCAGTAGGAACCAAAATTACTAATGGTGTGTAGGTCGACAACCCATTATTTTTAAACTACTGAAGCTTGGCGCCGCGCTCTCCAATTGGCCGTGGGATTGCCCTGTCGCCGTTCGTCGGTTGATGGGCAGCGCTATGGCTGTCGGTTCACACATACAAACGTCCCCCACATATCGAAACGCGATTTTTGGTAATGCATTTTATAACTGCCTTCGATAGCTCTTGAGAAGACAATTACAGTGATAAAGCGTTTGTTAATGTTGACGTTCAAACCTATCGTAAAAAATTCGAGAAATGTTCTAGAATTTGAGAGCACGGTGGCCGGAAACAGCATTCGCGGTGCAAACATTGCCAAGCAAGCGTCTCGGAGCACGCTTCGTAGTTGTTTACCGTAAGGAAGGCCTGCACTTCGAGAATAAAGCTTTGTTTCCCCTTGAACGCCCTAGATGCAGTTTTATCTTCGGATGTTGTGTATGAAAATACGACATAGGCTAGAATTTAGAGTATCACAATGAGCTTAGGAAAACTATTTCACATTTGTGTACCCTCCCAGATTTAGGTGAGCTGAAAATGAGAAATCAGCTGGTCATTCTTCAAAAATAAAGAGATCTTATACACTGCAAAAAGCAACTTCTGTATTAAGTATCTAAATGTTAGAAGGAAGATCTGACCTATCTTTTTCTGTATGTGGCTGTGTGCTTTTTAGAGGCGAAATACATGTTGCCGGACAACTGCCTCTACCAAATTATATCATATGGGATACGTTCGTTAAACTAAACATTTTATTAAAAATACTTTGGGACCACCTGTACACCGCAGAATAAATATCGTTCTTAACGAAACGTCGTTTCATGTTCAAAGCAAGCGCGCAATGACCGTGTTACTAGCTACCTGCAATACATTCTGCCGACTTATTTGACATTTCAATGTAATTTCGTACAAAAGTAAATGAAATAAACAGTTTGGTAACCCCCCCAAATCACATAACATAAAGTTTGTCTTCCAAAAAAATAGCTTTATCCATTACTTGATCATCTCTGAGTTCTCCCCAAAGAAAGAAATCAGGAGGAGTCAAATCGGGGGTCTTCGCAGGCCATTTGACAACAGAATGTCGTCCTATCCAACGTCCAGGAATATTCTCATTCGGTATTTGCGTTGCAACACGGGACGAATGAGCTGAACAACCGTTGAATATCCAGTGGTACCTCTTCTACAAGAACCAGTAGAAAATTCGTCAGAAAGTGTGCGTACGAACGTCCATTTAGAAAGGGCTCCGTCTGTAGGCCACAAGTGGCCCTTCCGGGACCATCCGGCCGCCGTGTCATCTTCCGAGGAGGAGGCGGATAAGGAGGGGCGTGTGGTCAGCACACCGCACTCCCGACCGTTAGGACGGTATTCTTTGACCGAAGCCGCTACTAATCGGTCGAGTAGCTCCTCAATTGGCATCACGAGGCTGAGTGCACCCCGAAAAATGGCAACAGCACGTGGCGGCGGGATGGTGACCCATCCAAGCGCCGGCCACGCCCGACAGCGCTTAACTTCGGTGATCTCACGGGAACCGGTGTAGCCACTGCGGCAAGGCCGTTGCCCGTCCATTTAGAAAGCGTGAGATAAAGCAAGGTCCCACAATGTAATTCCCTACGATGGCGCACCATACGTTTTCGCTACACGGCCGTTGATGTTGCACTTGACGAAGCCACTGCGGATTTTCGGCTGCCCAGTAGTGCATGTTATGCAAATTTACATTAGTGTGGTTAGTAAACGTTGGAAAATCGTAGGGTCGTCTCTCAGTTGCTGAGGGCAAACCGACAAAACTTCATACAACGTTCGAAATCACAGCCGTCGAGTGCCCGATGTAGTGACAGATGCTAGGGATGGAAATTCTGTCGATGCAGGATGCGAGTGACACTTTCCTGGTTGATTCCACATTCCTTGGCAATATGTCTCGTACCACTGTGCGGATTCATTAGCGTCGTAGGCAGAACAGCTGCTTCGTGTTCTCTGTCAGTTGCAGTCTTCCTTCTTGTCCTCTTTTTGACGTTCAAGCATCCTGTCTGCACAAGCGTCTTAATAATTCTGCAGTAGCCTAGCGCGTCGCACATTGGCGATCCAGATAGACAGCCAATACCACTGTACCGTTTTCACGGGATTTCTTTTACATTAACAATATAAAAGTAGTAAATCAAACTTCTCTCTATTGGTGCAAATGTCTGCACGCAACGAATGTTAAAACAGGAATGAGTGGCCTGCAGTGCAGACAAGTAAACAGGCAAATGTGTTGACATTCTGACACAGCGTAGCACGAGCGATTGTAAAACTAATGCCGATTTCGGCCACCATGCTCTCAAATTGTCGGACATTTCTCGAATTTTTTTACGACAGGTTTCAGCGCCAACATTAACAAACGCCATATCACTGTAATTGTCTTCTCAAGAGCTATCGAATACAGTTATAAAAAGTATACTGTGTCGTTAAAAAAAACGTACTTGCTTCAGTGTCTGCGTAGATACCAGCGCTAAAAACATTAACCAAATAAAAAAATTACATGCCCCTCGAACCTCTAACATCTGCCGAGAACAACGTTTCGGTATGTGTAACCGTTCACGAAATATAAGTTGTGTTTCGTGTTACATGACTTGTCCTGTATAAGACACTCGTCATCGTCTTCAGCTGCTCTCCAAGTTATTTGCCATCGCTGCAATTACGATGTCATTGGTAAACCTCAAGGATTTTATTTCTTCTCCCTGAACTGTAATTCCTTTTCCAGATGTCTCCTTGTTTTCCTTTCCTGCTTGCTCAATGTACAGATTCAATAACACTGGGGATAGGCTACAGCCGGCCGCTGTGGTCGAGTGGTTCTAGGTGCTTCAGTCCGGAATCGCGCGACTGCTACGGTCGCAGGTTCGAAGCCTGCCTCGGGCATGGATGTGTGTGATGTCCTTAGGTTAGTTAGGTTTAAGTAGTTCTAAGTTCTAGGGGACTGATAACCTCAGATGTCCCACAGTGCTTAGAGCCATTTGAACTATTTGATTTGATAGGCTACAGCCCTGTCTCACTCTCTTCACAGCCTGCGAAACTTATACGACCATTCTGGTTTCCATACAAGTTGTAAACAACTTTTCACTCTCTGTATTTTACCCCTTCTATCATCAACATTTGAAAGACTGTTTTCCAGTGAACATTGTCAAAAGCTTTCTTCAAGTCTGCAAATTCAATAAACGTAGGTTTTCCTTTCTTCCCTCTCTCTGCTAGGGTAAGTCAGTATGGCCTTGCATGCACTTAAAATTCTCCGGAACCAACACGGACCTTCCTGAGATCGGCTTTTGCCGGGTTTTCCATTCTATTGAAAATAATTCATGACAGTAACCATGACTTATTAATCTGTACATTCAATAATACTCATATCTGTCAACTTGTACCTTCTTTGGAGTAATAAAAGACACCAGGCATTCATGTAATCGATTCGCTTCGATGGGCAATGATTCCACAACCTCCAGTGCGGATGTATACTTACGTTCGACCTCCAGCAAGAATCTAAAATTAGCGTGCATGGAGTACACGGACGGATGGGTGGCGCTACGTGGTAATGTGGATCGGCGGGAAGTTTCTCTCTTAAAGTTTCTCTCAGTCCACGCATTTGCAATAACACTGTGTGCGGGCGGCACAGTGGTTATCGCAACTGCTTAATAAGCAGGAGATCCCGGTTTCGAGTCACGGTCCAGCACGCATTTTCTCCCCTCGCCGGTGATTCCGCACAAAATCCCGATGAAGCTGATATAATCAGATCCTGCTGTTTCCGCCCACTCAACCTCCAGTTCCCATAACACATATCACAGCTGCGGATTCCGTGTAGTGTCTGTTCTGTCAGACATGCGCGAAAGGACAGAAACCCCGCTTTCACATAATTCCACTTATACTATGTATGTTAAAACTTGTTTCTTAAAGAGACGTAATAAATACCGGTTATATTTCCAAAATTGCTGGAAGAGTTCACAGTCATTTACGTTCCCACTTAGATCAAAATTTCTCTTAAAGGATGCAGTTTCCCGCTCTTGCCTATACGTTAGTTGACCATTATTACCTCAAAAATATCGCACTGAATTACTTGCATCTTTGTCATGTCGCTGCAGCATGCATGCCCCATGCTTCCGAATATAATTTCCTGCTCATCTACCATATTTTTGGCCGATGGTCTTATGAGCATAACAACACGCCTTCAAACTGACTGTAAAAAATCAACAGGATTTAATTTACATCATTACCACTATACCACGACCTAAGGCACAAAAGGCTTTCACCTTAGTTACAACTTCGTGTTCTAAATTTATCACGTGTTTTTCAGTGTTTTTTGCATTATAGTCCGCAGCTCGTGGTCGTGCGGTAGCGTTCTCGCTTCCCGCGCCAGGGTTCCCGGGTTCGATTCCCGGCGGGGTCAGGGATTTTCTCTGCCTCGTGATGACTGGATGTTGTGTGCTGTTCTTAGGTTAGTTAGGTTTAAGTAGTTTTAAGTTATAGGGGACTGATGACCATAGATGTGAAGTCCCATAGTGCTCAGAGCCATTTGAACCTTTTTTTTTTTTTTGCATTATAAACCAAAGTTCCAAAGACATCTATATACACTTCCTCCATTTCTTTTTGTACTTTGGCAAACATTACATCATTATTTATCTTTGTTCTGTTTTCTTCCCTTAACAGAGCTTGTGTCTTCATAATTTCACTGATCTTTCCATTATCAGGTTAACAACTTTCTAGAACTTTAATTGATTTTTCTGTTTCTTCGTACATGTTATTTAAGAGCACTACTTTTTTTTATTTACCTTTAGTTCTTGCATTTCTATATTATTCTCAACGTCATATCTTTCGTAACCTGACAAGTTAAAAAACTTTGCATAGCTTTTTTCATCTTATCCCAAATTTTCGCTTTTGTTTTCTTACATTAAAATTTGTGAAAGTGAAAATAAACGGCATTTTTCGTGGAAAAATGTTTCATTTTGTCGCTGTGTCTGGCTGTCGTTCCGTGAACTCACATCCTGAGATTTTACCTTTATTGGACTTCTAAATTCCATGTAATGACGCAGTTTGGAGCCTAAGAAGAGATTGTTGTAATACATTGTTTTTGGTGAAATAGTAATATCAGGAATCCGAGTGCAATCAGATTTCTGCAGGGCTATCAATGGTGTGAAAGCTATGACTATTTAACAATATCTTGCGGGTCAATGCATCGTTGGTGACCCTTGTCAAAATTGTTTCAACAATGTAAGAGTGAGTAGGGTTCATGTAGTTTAGTTCACGGAAGTTTCCACCATCGAATGACATTTAATTATACCTCGTAGCAACATGGTGCGTGGCATTGTTTGCCTGGAGCAGGTGGACCGCATCTTGAAATGTCTTGAAAAGCATACATTTTATATTCCACTACTGTATAAAATCGTTAAGTGACATTCAATCATGAAATGAGTCTGACCTTATTAACTGTACACAATCCTGTAACTCTGATGACAAAAACATATTTCATTTATTTGTGGTTCTTGGCAAAATACGTCCTAAAATCCCGTAGACGTGAAGATTTCAAATATGCCACGAAATAATGCAAAATGATAAAAAAAGCAAAGATGATCTCACTTGACTGTAGTCATGTTATATTTGCCGGGAAACAAGAATTTTTAACATTGAGGATGTGGTGACCATTCTCGGTCAGCCCAAGTGCAAAAGAAAGCATCTAAAAAGAGTAGATGGTTCAGTGATTGTTCCATTACTAACATATTGTATACGGGGGTTGAATAAAACAGTATCACTAATCACTGAAGCCTCAGTGCTTAGCACATTGGACTCACAATCAGGATGATGCCGTTTCAAATCCCGGCCTTCCCATCTCAGGTTTTCCATGATTTCATGAAATCGCTCCAGGCAGGGACCGGGAAGGTGCCTTTAAAAACGATATGACCGATTTACTTCCACATCATTTCGTAATCCGAGCTTGTGCTCTGTCTTTCATGACCGCACTGTCGATGGGACGTTAAACTTTTATCTCCCTTGGTAATCACTCATTCTTACACATCCTTCAGCCCTTCTCTCAAATCATCACGAAATGCTGCGAATACACTAGGCTGACGTCGGATTTGTTCACATGCATCGGACACAAAGTAAAGTATACATGTTATCGATGGGTGTGGACTACACCTACGGCTTTAAATGTTCCCGTAGCCAGAAGTCTAACCGATTGAAGTAGTCAATGAACGGGAGGGCATGCTACTGGGAATCCTAGATCAACCCGCTGGCTATTAAGATTTTGTGTTAGGTACTGTCGTACGTAGCATAGAAAATAAGAGTGGTGCCCCGAGAATTGGTTTATGGTACAAGCGACCGCTTGGTGGCGCCAAGCTAAGAGGGTGCCAGAGGCGTCCATGTGCTAAATTTGTATACAGAACGTATCGTAATTAACAGCGTAAACTGACACGGATGATACTATACGATAACAAAGCAAAACATACTCGTAAACATGGGACTACAACTGATCCATTTGCGAGATGACTACGAACGCGTGTTGTAAACCGCCACTGGCATCTGTATCAAATAATGTCCTAGTCGGTACAAATGTACAAGGTGTCCACAATTAAAGTTCCAGAGTCAAAACGGTGTAGGAAGAGAATCACTACTCAGAATGACGTCAGATTTGAGCAGCTTATTATTGAGGAAGGAGTAAACGTCTTGGAACAAAAGAGATTTAAGTCGCTAGTAACCTCGGCGTTGAGCGCCTTGTAAGTCCCTTCCAAGAAATTTAACCAAAATATGACCAGTAGAAGGCGCTGTAAGCGTCAGAATATGCTCATCAACAGACGTGCGGCGCTCGGCCGTTCCTCACTTTGCGTCCAAGACGTCCAACAGGACTGTCTCCAGGAAGGATCGGGAGCTGCAGGTAGAGCTCTTTTGCAACATCGGTGACAGCGCGACAGTAGCCCTGCAGAAGTTCCGGACACTCAAGGTTATGGAAAAAGGCATTGAGCCGATGTCCGATAGAGGTCCGAAGAATATTATCACAAAGTTCAAAAAGACAGAAGCTTCTGAAGTGCAATGTTGCAGAGGTAGGAAAGCAGTTGATCCGACTTCTGTTAAAGGGGGGTCTGTTAAGGAGAGGTCGAGCAGTGGTGTGCAAGCATGAAGTGCAGAGGGAATGCCCGACCGCTGGACTTGCCTGCGAGCACGGTGCATAAATTCCTACGAAACATCCTGCATGTCAATACGCAGAAAGGCAGGATTTGAGCAACAAAATATCCGCACACACCTCAACCGGTACCACGCCATTCTGCAAAGGTGACTGCGTGGTGCGGGTTGACGGCATCTTTTATCATAGGGCCGTATTTTTTCGAGGAGTGTGTGGGTCCTGTTACCTGTACCGCACTGGTAAACGTTATGAGAGACTTTTTCGCACCGACGTCATTCTGCCCCTTCAACGGCATGGTATGTGGGTAGGATCATTTCTATGCAAGATGGCGCCTCTCCGCACGTTGCACAGCCAATGAAGCGGCTACTGCAGACGGATTTCGGAAACGCTAGAATTATCAAGCGTCATTTCCCTACAGCCTCGCCACCCAGATCACCTGGTCTGAATCCATATGACTTCAGGCTGTGACGTTATCTGAAAGATATTAAAGAGACTGTGTTCAGTGCTCCAATTACGAGCTTAGCCAAACCGAAGGGACGCATTGCGCAACACATTCTGAACGTGACCCCCGAAACACTCCGAGCTGTTGTGGAATATGCTGCTTCTTGATTTATACTTGTGGCAGAAAACAGAGGACAGAATATTGAAAATGTCTTGCTCCAGTCTCACGACAGTTAGAAACCAATGTCAATGTGCTTTTTATGTGTTTTATGGCCCCAGGACGATTAAAAACCGATTTTTCTCATCCGCAGTGGTACGACCTTGCCATGGTGGATGGGCTTACCTAACTAACAGTGCCACAATTGTTGACTACCGAACTTGTGCAGTCATTCACGTTGAACATTACAGATGATGTAATGTGTAACTCAAACCATAGTCCTCGCATTTCGATTCGACTGTCATTTGTAGTCGACCTCATTTCCGTTAGGACGCTTACAACGCTATCTATTGGTAAAAGTTTCGTTAATTTTTTTTCATGACGTTTCTCACGGCGTAAATAAAGTGCTGTATAAATCTGATGAGATCCTGAGCCGTGGTTCTCTTTCTACAGAGTTTTGATACCTGAAATTTAATTATGGGCACCGTGTATTTGAAATGTCAATTTTTCATCTAAGAGGACCCAAATTTCACCCAAGGGGTACCCGAACAAGAAATAAAAAAACATATTACAGTCTATTGCAAATTCGTAAATGTTAACGGAGGTGGTCCACGTGTCATCTTCGCACTTGGATTCAGTAGTATATTCCTCTCTGGGTGAGTTACGAATTCTTTCGAACACCCCCAGATCATGTCGTAAATCTTGACAGGAATGTAACAGTTCGCTGCGCCAGTTCTTCAACTTTATCACCGGTAGAGCTGTGCACTTCACTCCTGAGATGATGCCAGACAGACCTCGGAGACCTGGATAATATTGGCGTATTTGGAGTCATACCAGCAGCAAAATGTGCCTTTCCCCCATCACGCACGTATCCTATTCCTGAAAACTGATCAAGATGAGGTAGGCCATGAATGAAATTTGAGCCCAATCAGACACAGACCTAATCGAAAAATTTACGTTCTGAAGTCAATGGCGGCTCGTAAGCACCCATTCGCAATTAACTCGCAAACGACTCGTTTGCAGACCTAAATGCACTGGGACATTTTTGCTTTTGTTATCATATAATTACACACACAAAGTCAGTTTCCACTATTAATTTTAAAGCCCGCATCTCGTGGTCGTGCGGTAGCGTTCTCGCTTCCCACGCTCGGGTTCCCGGGTTCGATTCCCGGCGGGGTCAGGGATTTTCTCTGCCTCGTGATGGCTGGGTGTTGTGTGCTGTCCTTAGGTTAGTTAGGTTTAAGTAGTTCTAGGGGACTTATGACCACAGCAGTTGAGTCCCATAGTGCTCAGAGCCATTTTTTTTATCAATTTTAATCCACCCTGTATATATACAGCCAACGGCCTTGCCGCAGTGGTAACACCAGTTCCCGTCACTTGGATGGGTGACAATCCGGTCTATCGAGCGCTGTTGGCAAGCGGGGTGCACTCAGCCCTTGTGAGGCAAACTGAGGAGCTTCTTGATTGAGAAGTAGTGGCTCCGGTCTCGTAAACTGACATACAGGCGGGTGAGCGATGTGCTGACCACATGCCCCTCCATATCTGCATCCACGACGCCTGTGGTTTGAGGATGACACGGCGGCCGGTCGGTATCGTTGGGCCTTCCAAGGCCTGTTCGGACGGAGTTTTAGTTATGTATATATACAGGGTGTGCCAGATATGTTGTGACAAACTTCAACGGGTTGTCGAGAGTGTCTTGAGGAACAAATTAAGGATAGGAACCCGTGTCTGGAAACTTCATCCACCGATGCTATAGAGCGTCGAAGTGTGTACAATAACGGGCCGTAGGATGAACTTCTCGTAATGTTTTTTGTTATTCGGTGAATGCCACGATCGCCACTGGAGAAGATGGAGCTAACTGCTGCGTAGATAGGCCTTGTCTCATCTGAATGCGATGGTCTGTTGCCTTGGCGGACGACGGTTTCGGACACAGGTTTCCATCTTCAGTTTATTTTTCTCCTGTAAACCGAAAAACAATTGAGATTTTAGAGGGTTCCAGGAGAAAAATAAACTGCTATTGGAAACCTGTGTCCAAAACTGTCATCCACGAAGGTAACAGAGCATCGCATTCATAGGAGACGAGGCCTATCTACGCAGTACCTAGCTCCATCTTCTCCACTGGTGATCGTGGCAACCAGTCGCAATCACCAAATAACAAACAACATTGCGAGATGTTCTGCCTACGGTCCGTCAGCGAAAAAAGTCACTTATGTAAATTATGTGAATGCGTGGAGTCTGCTCTTTCGGACATGTCCGAAAGAACAAACACCACGCATTCATATTAACTGATTTCTCGGTGGGCAATGAATCCCCAACATTCACTGCGGATGCACATTTACATTCGACTTCCTGCGGGAATCTAAAATTAGCGAAGATGGGGGGAAAAGGACGGGGACTGCAGATAGGTGGCGCTAGGTGGAAGTGTGGTCTGCCGGGGAGCGTGCTATGGCTATGAACAGTGTCCGGATGGCGCAGCAGTTAACGCAACCACTTCGTAAGCGGGAGATCACACATATTTTCACTCGTCGCTGCTGATTCCGCATAAAGTCGCGACGCAGCTGATATCATTAATTCCTTTCCTTTCCTATCTCTCCCCTTACCCCTTCAATTTACCTAGTAAAGACAAGTTTGCTGCCGATGAGATGGCCTATTGGCAGGCGCCGACGCCTGTAAACTCGACACTCTGTAGCGCCGTTGTATGGCGTTTCCGGACATTGGTTCCTGTCCTCGATTTGTTCCTCGAGAGACATTCTACAATCGCTCGGAGCTTTTCGCAACATTCCTGAGACACCCTGTAGATGAATTTCGCTTATTACGGAATAGTTGGGCAGTATGGAATACCTGAGTTCTCATCCGTCGAGTGGTCTACTTCAGAATGTTTCCCTGATACTCTGTGGCAAATCTAATTCCTCTTTAGGCATTGGGTGAGTTACGGTGCAGAAAAATTGTTTTCGTAGTTTGACAAAATTTTTGGAGGCTTGTTTTCAACAATATGCTGTAATTATTGAAATTACACATTAATGATTAAAACTGCCTAAGTCACTAAGCAAAAGATTAATAGTTCGTAATCTCCTCTAATACATAAACAGATAGTGTAATTGTTTCAGAACTTTGTTTTAAAGATTATAAGTTTAACAGACGTGTTACATAATCAAATTATTTTTGTCTGCTATCGACAATTAATAATATAAAAGGTTAAATTAAGAGCAATCTCAGAACTGTATTTTATGTACAGATAATACTTTTTTTCCCACATTTACATAATTACCTACATTTTTAGAACCCTATTCCATATTTCCCGACTATCAGCCATTAAGTACAACTTACTTTAAACATTTTTCTCATTGGTAAATTTTTTAAACATAATTAAGAGAAATACAAATACTTGTCACGAGGTAGTTGGAGTTGATTATTAAGTGTGTTTGAGAGGTAAGAACGAATTCAGTTTGGATGGCTCAAATGGTTCAAATGGTTCAAATGGCTCTGAGCACTATGGGACTCAACTTCTGAGGTCATTAGTCCCCTAGAACTTAGAACTACTTAAACCTAACTAACCTAAGGACATCACAAACATCCATGCCCGAGGCAGGATTCGAACCTGCGACCGTAGCGGTCCTGCGGTTCCAGACTGCAGCGCCTTTAACCGCACGGCCACTTCGGCCGGCAATTCAGTTTGGAGATATAACTACAAAAGTAAATTGTATTCCTTAATACCCGAACTTCATCTACTAACAGAAAAGTTTTTATGATATTTATAGATAATTAAATGATAAATATCGTTGGCTCACAGCATGGTGCAAGTATTTTCATCTGACGTCAATTCAGCCACAGTCGTATAAATTAAAATTTTTGGTATCATCAGTAATCGAATGCAGGTCCATCGCATGAAAAACGTGGTTGTTCCCATTTAGCTACGGAAGGAGGTCATACTTGTAATATCAGTAAATGCTACTGATTGGATATTATTAGCCTCACGGCATTTCGACTAATAAATTACACGGTGTGACCGAGCGGTTCTAGAGGCTTCACTCTGGAAAACGCGCTACCGCTACGGTCGCAGGTTCGAATCATGCCTCGGGCATGGATGTGAGTGCTGTCCTTAGGTTAGTTAGGTTAAAGTAGTTCTAAGTTCTAGGGGCCCGATGACCTCAGATGTTAAGTCCCAGAGCCATTTGAACCATTCAATAAATTACTACTGCACTTCCAAGCGAAATACCGAGCGACTCGCCAACTCTCAGCGACGAGGAATAAACTGTTTACCAACACAGTAACGCGCCCTAGTCAGCTGTGCACTCTCCCTCCTCCCCTTTCCCACTTCATAGCTGACAATAACATGCTAAATATGTGACAGCAACATTTCCACGCTAGAACATTGTTCTGTGTCCGCTTGTCCAACACTTAAAGTGAAATTGCTCTGTATTTTTACTGTCTTCATAATGACGAACCAGCTGAAGAAAATATATCTGAATAAAAAAGAAATTATCTTGCGTATATTATCGAAAAAACAGTTTTTTATGTCGCCTTCTGCGAGCAACGAAACTCTTGTAAAAATAAATGATAATTAATTGAAACACTCAGCTGCCGACAGATGTTGTTGATACACCTCAATTGGGAGAGCTGATAATGTGTGCCCCGACCGGGACTCAAACCCGGGATATCCTGCTTACATGGCAGGCGCTCTATCCATCTGAGCCACCGAGGACACAGATGAAGAGCCCGACTGTAGGAACTAATCCCTAGCACGCTTCCCGTGAGACCCACATTCCCAACTGTCCACAATGTTCCTAATAGATATTTGTCCATCCACTCATTACTCGCGCCAACTAAGGTTCGGCAACCTGTGCGTGTTCGCACAGACGAAGGTCAATGGCCGAGTAGCCTTTAACTATATATGAAAATAGTAACTGTTCTCCAATCAACAGATACCATTGATGACCGTGAAGCTTCTCTAGAATAGATGATAATTTATTGAAACCCTTGGTGACATACCTCAATTGGGAGAGCTGAAAATGTGTGACCGGACCGGGACTCGAACCCGGGATCTCCTGCTTACATGGCAGACGCTCTATTCACCTGAGCCATCGAGGACACAGACGAATAACGCGACTGCAGGGACTTATCCCTTGCACGCTCCGTAAAAGTGTTATTCCTCCAAAAAAAAAAAAAACCTGCGAACTTAGATGAAGACCTCCTTACCACTACACACGTCTCTGGTGCAGGGGAAAAATTCTTTACTTGTTGGAAAACTTAGTTTCTTGTTTCTAAAAAAAAATAGGAATTTTATGGGAAAAATTGGATTCATTAGTGAAAATTCTTCATTATAAGCATCAGCAAAAAATTGTTGAAATGGCTCTGAGCACTATGGACTCAACTGCTGAGGTCATTAGTCCCCTAGAACTTAGAACTAGTTAAACCTAACTAACCTAAGGACATCACAAACATCTATGCCCGAGGTAGGATTCGAACCTGCAACCGTAGCGGTCTAGCGGTTCCAGACTGCAGCGCCTTTAACCGCACGGCCACTTCGGCCGGCATAAGCATCAGCAGACATGTCTGTAATGAAAGAAGTAAAATTAATATGACCTTTAAGAAATTACAAGTACAGTAGAGTCTAGACTATCTGCTTCGCAGAAAAGGAAAGGGAGACGAGGAGGGGGCTCCAAATGTTACTTGTGAGGAAACATTTTCTCAAACAGGCCGTACATAGGACACTTCCGCTGTTATTCTACGAGGGTAACGTTCTATCGTAGTGTGGGTAATTTGTAATTCAGAAATTGGTGATAAACAGCTGCTTTTAGTTTTGCTGGTAACTTGTTTGGTTCTACGGTACTTTCGTCCACAATTTCTGCTCAACCATTAATACTAAAGCGAACCTGATGTCTGGCTTCCACGACGACTGGAGAATTTAATTACAGTCACATCCTGTTTTTTGGTACTGTATTATTCCATTCTATTTGAATTACGCCTCATCCATAGATAAAATGCAAGTGTCAACTACAGATCTTTAGCGCTCCGTCTTAGAATCTATTGGCAGGACAGTAATCTGGCATAATTGGCTTGTGGCCTAAGAATGTTCACAAGTTGTAAGTGATGTAACTAAATTATACGATCGTGCAAGATCGTCCTCACGATAGTTCAGTTTATCCCTTCTTCAGCTCCAGTACTTCGCACATAGACTGATAAGTCAAGACATTATGACCACTACCCACCGCGATCTTGCGTGCCGCCTGTCGGCTTTGCGGGCACGTCACGCGTAGCAAAAGTATGGAAGCGGAGCAGACACGGAAGACTCTCTAGCGAAGATACGGGCCGCGAATGGGGAAATACATTAAGATAAGCGACTTTGACAAAGGGTGGATTATTACTACGCACAGTCTGTGAACGAGAATCTCTAAAGCGACGAAGGTGGTCGAATGTTCGTGTGATACTGTCTTGAGCATCTACGGAAAGAGGTAAGACAGTGAAACTACCACTAGGTGCTAAATGGTTGTACGTCCACGACCCTTCACAAACCGTGGGGTTCGGGGGCTTGTTTGCTCTGTAAAGCAGGATAGATGGTAATCTGTGACACCTCTGCCGAAAGAGCACAATGCTGGTGTACTGAAGTGTTTCGGAGCACACAGTTCATCGTCCATTGTTGAACATGGAGACCCGCAGCAGACCACCCCTACGCGTTCACATGTTGACCCAACGACATCGTCAGTTACGATTGCAGTCGACACGGGACCATCGGGATTCGACCGCCGATCAATGTAAACGTGTCGGCTCTTCGGGTGAATCACATTTTTGCTACACTAGGTCGATGGCCGTCTCCACAAACGCTGTCATCGAGGTGAACGGCGGCTCGAAACGTGCAGCGCGCCACGGACACAAGCTGGTGGGAGCATTATTATACCGTGAGAGATTCACCTGCGCTTGCATGGGACCTGCGGTAGTAAACGAAGACACGCTGACAGCTGTGAACCATCTGCATCCCCTCATGCTTGATGTCTTCCCCGACGGTGATGTCATATTTCAGTAGTATAATTGTCTGTGTCTCGGAGTCAGAACTGTGTTATGGTGGTTTGATGAGCATTATAGCGAACTCACGTTGATGTCTCGGCGACCAAATTGGCCTGATGTGAGTCCTATGGAACCCATCTGGTTCGCTATCGGGCACCATCACTGCGTGCTCAGATCAGTGTCCTTTATTTACGCAAATTATGTGACATGTGCGTAGACATCTAATGCCACATACTTCCACAAACCTACCAACAAACAGTCGGATGCCTGATCTGCAGAATCAGTGATGTATTTCGTTCCAAAGACGAACAGACAAGATGGTCATAATGTTTTGTCTCATCAGTGTATGTTTCAATATCATCTTCACTCGTTGCAACACCTCTTCTCCGCATCCAGTGAGCGAACCGTGCGAAGTCTACCGCGAACTCTTGCCCTACATGTGAACGCTTCCGTGCCAGCAAGTCGCTGATTAAACCTGCTGAACATTTTTGTTTTTCAGGTGCAATGCAGCGTTGAGGTTGTCATATGGCATTTGTAAGTCCTGCCTATCTATTAATGCCTTTGTAGAAAGCATAGCACATTACCATGACTGTCTTTTACCCCATGTAATAATAGCACACCATCTCATTGTTTTCGTTGTTCACACTACACTATATCGTTGAATGTGTTCTAATGGTAGCGAAACCTCAAAACTAAACGTATGGAATGGCTTAGGTAGGAGGTACTTGTTAAGTGCTAAGCCTAATAACAGCTTCACAGTCACTTCACTTAGTACAGCGAAGCACCACGAATAAGAAATGAGAGTGAACGCCAGAAGCACATGTCCTACATCATTTGGTCCTGACCTATCCTGACACAAGTAAAATGTTCCACTCTAAACAAGCTTTAGCTTGTTTTAACATTTCTATACAAAAGACACTTCAGATAACATATTGAGTTAACTAAGTTGCTTTGTGGGGACCATCACACTACCTAATACAGGGTGTTTGCGATGCTACCTTGGTTTTCTGCTGAATGGTTGCTCTTCTAAACAGCAGTCTAAATAGCAAACCAGCTGCGACCTTACCTGATGTTACTCACGCCATAGGTAGTTGGGCTGTGCATGGCTCTGTTTAAAAAGAATAGCTCGATGTAGTCATAGGATCGAGACGTTCACATCTGCTTTCATGCCGAGCAGCTGCCTCGCTGAAAATAGTAATCTGTAGCTGTGATCCAGCAGTCAGATAGTATATCCATTGTCTAGAATTTCGATTTCGTTCAAATGGCTCTGAGCACTATGGGACTTAACTGCTGTGGTCATCAGTCCCCTAGAACTTAGAACTACTTAAACCTGACTAACCTAAGGACATCACACACATCCATGCCCGAGGCGGATTCGTACCTGCGACCGTAGCGGTCGCGCGGTTCCAGACTGTAGCGCGTAGAACCGCTCGGCCACTCCGGCCGCCAGAATTTCGATTTCACAAAATACACAGAAATATAAAATAAAAGATAAATGAATAATTTAATAAAAAGGTTTCTTTTCTAACCTCAGTAACTGATGTAGACGACAGAGAACTGTGATGAACAACGTTTATTCGAGAAAATGAAGCTCAGCTAAGTGAACAGTGGTCCTAATATAATGAAGCATAATACAGACAGAAATACTCTTCTAAAGCGCATTGAAGTTACTTTCAGAGTGTCATGTAAATAGTAACAAAATCAATAACCTAAATAGTCAACAAAAATATGCGAAAACTAAGTCCATTTCATGATAACAATACACGAAATTTACAGCAGCTCAAAACAGTTCAGAGTTCAACACGATGATTTGCAAATTAACACACACAAGATAAATAATAGAAACTCATACTCTCTCTATCCTCAATTCTGAAATGAAAACGGAAAAAGATAAGAGTATCGTAGCGGTCGTTTACTGCCCAGAATCTATCACCTACATGACCGAACAGCACATGTTCCCACAGACAGGTCTGCCTTCCTCCGGATTTCAGCCTAAAAGTGTCATCCTTCTTTGAGGTCTAACATAAAAGTGTCTTTAATCGTTCCATTAAGCTCCTCGCTAGTAAAAGTGTGTCTCCTCTTGACTCTAGTGGTGTTTCCCCACTGTCTGCTTTTCCATTGGCTGAAGGCCATCTCTACCAAAAATACATCATTTTTAATATCTACAGACATGGTTTGACTCAACTTGACCACTTCCCACACTAAACTATAACGACAATATTTAAACAAAGGAATGCTATAAATTATTTGTCACACTCAGATCATTCACAATAATTTCAAATAAAGGTTTTTTCATTAACAAATGAGCCATAATTCTTGCGCCAGTGTGCTCGATTTAAATGACAACAGATTGTCACTGAATATTGTGTAAACAGTTATTTATGCCGTCTTGACAGAAGAATCTTTTGATTCTCTTTTCAGTTGTGGTGTGAGCTAACACATGCGATTGATCACTTCTTAAATTAGCATGATTTTGTATTAGTAATTGTAATTAATATTTAAATAAAGTTACTGGCAAAATAGTAAAAAAAATGGTTCAAATGGCTCTGAGCTCTATGGGACTCAACATCTGAGGTCGTCAGTCCCCTAGAACTTAGAAATACTTAAACCTAACTAACCTAAGGACATCACACACATCCATGCCCGAGGCAGGGAAATTTTCCACTTCTGTCACAGGTACGTGATTCCGTACACTTACTTGATTCGTGGTCACACGAACGAGAGGGACGCTGTTCATAGCATGACAGAGACCATTTCAAGTGCTAAGAAGTCAAGGCCAACCTGTGTACCCGACCAATACATATCACTTATCCGAAATGCAAAAAAGGAGAGAAATCGTCAGCATCTTAAGAGAAATAGGGTTTTTCAGATTTCAACTGGATTGAAGCTTTACATGATGAGATGGCTCCTTACACGGCCAAGGACGTTGACGGGAATATGTTCACAGTGTTTGAAATTAAATTATTTGGAAGTGAAGAGGCAAACGATGTGTTTCAGTATGACAGTACCTACAAACAGTCAGAGCCAAGTTTAGTTTAAAGTCAGAAACATGCGTTTAACAGGGAATGTAGATGCAGTAATTTCGATTTGAAACCAGCCTATCGTCTTACGGTCCAGGGCACCAGCGGCATATTTATCCTTCTAATATTTCTGTTACGCGTAATCGACGACACAGAGCGCTGAAACTTGTTTCAGTAGGTAATGGCACCTTGCAGAAGGTAAGGAAAGTATAGGCGCGTGTATCTTTGGCGTTATATGGGTTCTATACTCAGAAAAAAGTCACCAGTTCGGTCTGTAGCACACGATACGCGGGAAGAAAAGATATACTACAAAAATGACCCTGACAGAAAACTAAATTTGTGATTTAAATAATTTGGTTAACACCAACACCTTTCCTAAATATTTCATGAGATTCTATGAGTCTCTTTCCACATAAATGTACATTGCTACTTTCCATGCCATTTTCTTTAAGTCATGTCTTCTTTTTTTTTTTTTTTTTTTTTTTTTTGTCAGTGTATTATTTCTCTTCATGTGTACGGCACAAATAATAAAAATTACAATATAACAATGGATCTCTGTACGATTGACCAAATAAAACAATGATTTAGAGAGAAATTTAAGTTTTACCCAATCTTTTTTGCCGTATTTGTTGCTTTGGTTAGTTCAAATATGGCTCTGAGCACTATGGGACTTAACTTATTAGGTCATCTGTCCCCTAGAACTTAGAACTAATTAAACCTAACTAACCTAAGGACATCACACACATCCATGCCCGAGGCAGGATTCGAACCTGCGACCGTAGCGGTCGCACGGTTCCAGACTGTAGCGCCTAGAACCGCTGGGCCACCCCAGCCGGCGTTTTGGTTAGTGTTGAAGAACAACGACATATTTGGCCAAAGTGGTGCATGTAGGTGAATGGCGTGAAATTTAGTATAAATAATTCTTACATTTTGTTGAAGACATTTAGTGTGACAATTAGCCAGACTTTCAGTTCCCTATATAATATTAGTGTTGTTTAATGTTAATTTTAAACAATGTCTTTTGGTTTTCTGCGCTTCCTGTACACTTTTCGTTTTGGCAGTTATGTCACGGTTCTTCCAGAACAGCGATTATAGTGTTGTGAAATCGGGTAAATCTTTTTGAAACACCCTTTAGGTCATATTGGAAAACCCTTTGTAATCAGGCAAATGGGCCTATAGACTGCCAAGTGGTGTTAAGTCACAAAAACTGAAAAATAAGCTGACACCATTTATAATTACTACACAGGCAGATCATTGTATCTGACAACTGGCCTGGGTCCTAATTCAATAGTTCGCTTACAATTAATAACTGCTGAGCGCCTTGGCTACCTAGTGGTATTCAAGTACGTCCAGATGCTCAAGGCGTCAGGTCTGATACCACCGGCTAGTAATGAATAAGTTTCTGGTTTATAATAAGCAACTTTAAGATTGTCTGACAAAAACCTTCAAGGATGTATCACGAAGAGAAAAAAAAAATGTTGCTAGAAATGACAGCAACTGGCTGAAGATGGACGGGAAAGAGAGGAAAAAGAAGGAAAAATAACAAAAGATACCCTCCCCCATCCACCATAGAGTGGCTTGCGAAGTACATACGTAGATGTACATGTAGAATACTTTAGATCAAGTACGACAGACCGCATGGAAAATCTGTTTAGCCAGAAAGCGATGTTTGAATTCCATCACCTTGAACTGAGAAAAGGGCGTGCTTCTTAAAACAGGAGTGAGCAACTGTCAATAAGATTTGCTCTATGTCAGTTTCAAATAGCTTTCGCTGATGGAAAAATCGTCACAGAAACAAAGAACAAAAATATGGCGGACCTAGTGAATTTTATATCATTTTTTTCTAGGTGTACAATGTGGCCGTGACAAAGTTTCAAACAGTGGCAAACAATTTGATGACACTATAATAACATTAAAATAATGACACTGTCTGAATTTTCATTTTGTGTTTTTCAGTTTTCTTTTTTCTGAGTATCTCTTGACAATAAATAACAGTTATGCTTTTTGAAAGGGATTTCAACTTTTATTTAAGCTCATTCCCTTTCCCAAATATTTTTTTCAGATAATGATTTTGGAATTTTTAACTTTAATGTACTTAAAACCTTTCAACAAACATTTATACATTTTGATAAAATGTTTACATTTACAGGTTATTGCTCGTGCCCTAATTTATTCAAGAAATGTATAATTACGAGCTGCAAAGTTCACATTTGGTCTCTTGATAAAGTTCAGTTTTGGACGTGGACTACATGGCAGCCAACCCACCCATGTATATGTGACGTGTTCCCGGACATCTGGATAAACGAAATATAAGGTACTGAGAATTATGAGACATAATAGAGAAAATATATGATAAAAGCACTCACAAACTTTATGCAGGGTGTATTATTACATACAGTGGTGGACCTCCCTGGGAGATTGGTGGGACAGAGGCTAGTGCGTGTAGAGTGCAATGAGGGCACCACATTCCGTGCGTCGCGACGTGCATGAGAATGAGCATGTTACGTCGTCTTAGAACTACTGCACTCGAAAGGAAGTTTAGGTATTCGAGGGTCATTAGAGGTGCAGCACAAGCTCTGATTGGGGAAAGAAATCGCTGTTGTTCATTTCAAAGAAACCATCCACATATTTGCATCTCACCCTCAGCCTCTTCTTCCCCACCCTTAGCATCACCTGTGCCACCATTTATGTCCGCCCTCGCACCCCCATCCCGTACGATTTCCTGGCCCACATTGACCGCACCTTCTCCACCTACGTAATTGCCGCCGACCTCAATATCCACAGCCGTGATCCTGCCGACCTCCAGCGGTGGCATCAGTTTCTCACCACCCTCCAGGGAGACCTGGTTCCCCTGCCTCAGCACACCTGACCCGAATCCAACACCTGATGTGGTCCTTGCCTCTCCCAACCTCCTTGGGCGCATCACCGCAGATGTCCTTGACCTCATTGGCAGTGACCATGCTCCTGTTCTCCTCACTATCTCTAATGGTCACCATCCCCACAACGCTCCTCGCCCCAACGTCCCTTCTAAACTTGTCCATGATTACTCCCGTGCCAACTGGGATTCCTACCGGGACTCCATTCACACCCAGGTTGACGGCCACGACCTTACCCTCCAATCTCCTGATGACATCTCTCGCACGGCTGCCTTCCTGCGCCAGACCTTTTCCGACGCCATCGCCACCCATATCCCCACCAAAGCCATCCACCCTCACCGCCCCGCCCTGCCTCCACAGGCCGTCCTTCTCCTTCGAGAGTCCCGCCGCCTCTACCGCTCTTTTCTCCGCACTCGTGACCGGGATACATTTACCCGCCACCGGCAATTACAACGACACATCCGCAACATGCTTACTGCGAAGAAACGCCGTGCCTGGCGCCAGACATGTACACACCTCAACACCACACTCCCCATAAACTCTTCCAAGTATTGGTCTGCTTTCCACCGCCTTACTGGGAACCGCCCCACCCCCCAGTACCCTCTCCTCCTTAATGACTGTCCCTTTCCTGACAACCTCAGTAAGGCCAACCACTTTGCCTCTCACCTCTCCGATGTTTTCTCCATCCCAGATGATCCCCACTTTGATTATTCCCTCTTCCCTGACGTCATGGACCGTATGAATACCTCTGTTCCTCCCCTTGCTCCTAGCTTCCAGTACTTGGGCCACACACCACCATCTGAACTTACCACTCCCATCACTACACAGGACATCAGCCTCACACTCCGCACTAAACGCAACACTGCTCCCGGGCACGACTGCATTACCTACCGCTACCTCAAACACTGCCCTCCCTCCTTCCTTTCCATCCTTGCCACCCTCTACAATGTCATCCTTGCCACTGGCTTCTATCCCGACCTGTGGAAAACCTCCCGTATCCGCCGGCCGAAGTGGCCGTGCGGTTAAAGGCGCTGCAGTCTGGAACCGCGAGACCGCTACGGTCGCAGGTTCGAATCCTGCCTCGGGCATGGATGTTTGTGATGTCCTTAGGTTAGTTAGGTTTAACTAGTTCTAAGTTCTAGGGGACTAATGACCTCAGCAGTTGAGTCCCATAGTGCTCAGAGCCATTTGAACCTCCCGTATCCTGATGTTCTCCAAACCCAACAAGCCTCCATCTGATGCCTCTTCCTATCGTCCTATCTGTCTCACATCGGTGTTCAGCAAGCTCTTGGAATCCATCCTTTCCTGGTGCATCCATCACCACCTCCGCCAAAGCCGCCTCCTCCCCAACACCCAATGTGGCTTTCGACCTTCCTTCTCTGCTGATGACCAACTCCTCCGCCTCACTCATCTCCTCTCCCTCCAGCTTAACTCCCATCGCTCCGCCATTTTTGTTTCCCTTGACCTCGAAAAGGCCTACGACCGTGTCTGGCATCCCGGTCTCCTGTTTAAACTCCAAACCTACGCCCTTCCTATCAACTACATCCGTCTGATGGCCTCCTTCCTCTCCCACCGCCCCTCCTATGTTACCATCCATATTGCCAATTCCCATACCTTCTACCCCTCTGCAGGTGTGCCCCAGGGCTCTGTCCTCTCCCCTCTCCTCTACTTCCTGTACACGGCAGATATGCCCCAACCCCCCCTCCAGTGCACCTCTTGCAATATGCTGATGACACCGCATTCCTCGCCCTCGCTCCTACCCTCCAATGGTCCCAACGCCTTCTCCAGAATCACCTTGACATTTTTGCTGCATGGTGTAACCAGTGGCTCCTGAAAATCAATCCTTCCAAAACCCAGGCGATCATCGTAGGTCGTACCACTCGCTCTTTCCGGCTCCTGGATTTCTCCCTTACTGTTTGCGCCCGTCCTGTCCGCCTCACCCCCACCCTCACCTACCTTGCCCTCACCATTGACCGGCACCTCACCTGGATCCATCATCTCTGCTCCATCCAATCCAAAGCCCACAACTGTCTCTGACTCCTCAAACTCCTCTCTGGCCGGACATGGCGGTTGCACCCCTCTACCATCCTCCGCACCTACAAATCCTTAATCCATCCCATCCTCTGTTATGCCAGTCCTGCCTGGATATCTGATCCCCCCCCCCCCGAAATTCTATAAGTCCCTCCTGATCCTTGAGCGTCATGCACTCCGCCTCGCCTTCCGTATACGCCTCCCGTCCCCCACGCGGATCCTCTATGATCTCATTTCTTTCCCCCATCTGCTCCTATTCCTCGAACATATCCACATCCTCTACACCTCCCGCCGCCTTGAACCCCCTCACCCCCTGGTTGATCCTCTCCTCTCCCATCCCCGCCCCCTGCCACGTCTTCACTGTTGTGTCCCCCCTACCCTCCATCTATACACCCTACATCTCCTTTCCCAAGGCGGCTTCCATCAACTCCCCCTCCCAGATGAGACCCTCTCTCCCTCCATTTATCCCTCCTATCAACTCTGATCCTCACTCCCCCTCCTTTCCTCTGTCCTTTTCCCAGGCTCCCTCTCCCCCCTACCATCCTCTTTCTTCCCCACCTCCCCTCTCTTTGCCCCCTTCTCTCCCCCGAGTCCTTTTACATTTCCCTCCTCTGCCTCCTCTCATTCCCTCTCGTGTCTGCCCTTCTCCCCCTTTATTAGTCCTCTCTCTCCTTGGTTCCCCCCCCTTTTTTCGTTTTTTTTCCTTCCTCCCTCCTTGTTCTTCCCCCTCCTCCAGGTCCCCCTCCCTCATCTGCCTTTGGCTCGGGAGTGTCATCTTTGTGCCGCCACTTTCGTGCAGTGTTCTACATTGAGTGTTCTACATTGAGTGTTCTACAGTGCGAGTTTTACAGTGAGTGTTCCATGTTGTGTGTGTGTTTTTTTTTTTTTTGGGGGGGGGGGGGGGGAAGTGTTGCGAACGGCCATCATACTGTCGCTGGGTGTGCCTTTTATCTCTTGCGAACAGAAACCAGACTGTCGCCGTGTTTTTTTAATTGTGTGTGTACTATGTTACTTGTCTGATTCCTGTGTCTTTTATTAACGTTGCCAACCCCTTTTGCTTTCTGTTTTAACTTTCCGCTTTTTTCCGCCATTTTTCACTTGACGTCACCGTTTTTATCGCCTGTTTTTCTTGTTTCTTTTCTTCTTCCGTTCTTTAAAATAAAAGTATGTTGGCTGTAGAGCAGCGTACTAAGCTGCTGCCAGCCCGCCCCCCTTCGGGGGGGAATTGAAAATCAATAAAGGGAAAAAAAGCCTATGTGGTCGGGACGCTGTCGTCATGGTAGCCGCTTCGTATAAGTCGTCTGCTGTAATATCCTCTTTGCGCGGCGTTCGTTGTGATGGTAACGACGTACTATAACGATTCTTCCGCCATGTTGCTGTCAGTGGATTAATCTATATAACGGGAACAAACTTGAGGACAAGACAAGGGAAAGCGGGTAAAACGAGATGGGAGACATGATACTGTGAGAAGAATTTGACGTAGTTCTGAAACATCTATGTGGAAACAGGGATGCGGGAGTAGATGACATTTTCTCATAATTGTTGAAATCCTTGAAGAGGATTATTTCACCTGGTGTGCAAGATATGACAGGCGAAATACCACCAGACTTCAGGAAAAATGTAATAATTCCAATTCCAAAGACGGCGGGCGCTGACAGGTTGAATACCAACATGCCATCAATTTAATAAGTCACGGTAGCCAAATACTAAAAGGAATTCTTTACAGAAGAATGGAAAAGCTGGTAAGAGCCCATCTTGGGGAAGATAATTTTGGTTTCCAGAGAAACGTAGGAACACGCAAGGCAATACTGCCTCTACGACTTATCTTTCAAAATTGGTTGACGAAAGGCAAACCTACGTTTATAGGATTTGTAGATTTACAGAAAGCTTTTGATAATGCAGGGTAGACTAAATGCTTTGAAATTAGGAAGCTAGCAGGGATAAAGTAAAGGGAGTGAAAGTTTATACACAACTTGTACAAAAACCAGACTGTAGTTATAAAAGTCGAAGGACATGAAAGGGAAGCTATTGCTGAGAATGGACTGAGATAGGTTTGTAGCCAATCTCCGACGTTATTCAATCCTTACGTTGAGTAAACTGTGGAGGAAAACAAGGAGAAATGTGGAAATAGAATGAAAGTTTAGGGAGGTGACATGAAGCCTTTGCGGTTTGGCGATGATATTATAATTATGTCAGACTCGTCTAAAGACTTCGCAGAGTAGTTGTATGGAAGGGATAGTGTTTTGATTAGAGATTATAAATAATTATATTAAAGTAAAACAAGGGTAGTGGAGTGCAGCAGAAGTAATCCAAGCAATGCTGAGAAAATTAGATTATGAAACGAGACATTAAAAGTAGTAGATGAGTTTTCTGTTTGGGCTGCAAAGTAACTGATGACGACCAAAGTGGAGAATATATGCATAGGAAAAAACATCGCAACATCAAAAAATAATTAATGTAGAGTAATGAAATTTCAGTAATACAGGGTGTTTCAAAAATGACCGGTATATTTGAAACGGCAATAAAAACTAAACGAGCAGCGATAGAAATACACCGTTTGTTGCAATATGCTTGGGACACCAGTACATTTTCAGGCGGACAAACTTTCGAAATTACAGTAGTTACAATTTTCAACAACAGATGGCTCTGCAAGTGATGTGAAAGATATAGAAGACAACGCAGTCTGTGGGTGCGCCATTCTGTACGTCGTCTTTCTGCTGTAAGCGTGTGCTGTTCACAACGTGCAAGTGTGCTGTGGACAACATGGTTTATTCCTTAGAACAGAGGATTTTTTTGGTGTTGGAATTCCACCGCCTAGAACACAGTGTTGTTGCAACAAGACGAAGTTTTCAACGGAGGTTTAATGTAACCAAAGGACCGAAAAGCGATACAATAAAGGATCTGTTTGAAAAATTTCAACGGACTGGGAACGTGACGGATGAATGTGCTGGAAAGGTAGGGCGACCGCGTACGGCAACCACAGAGGGCAACGCGCAGCTAGTGCAGCAGGTGATCCAACAGCGGCCTCGGGTTTCCGTTCGCCGTGTTGCAGCTGCGGTCCAAATGACGCCAACGTCCACGTATCGTCTCATGCGCCAGAGTTTACACCTCTATCCATACAAAATTCAAACGCGGCAACCCCTCAGCGCCGCTACCATTGCTGCACGAGAGACATTCGCTAACGATATAGTGCACAGGATTGATGACGGCGATATGCATGTGGGCAGCATTTGGTTTACTGACGAAGCTTATTTTTACCTGGACGGCTTCGTCAACAAACAGAACTGGCGCATATGGGGAACCGAAAAGCCCCATGTTGCAGTCCCATCGTCCCTGCATCCTCAAAAAGTACTGGTCTGGGCCGCCATTTCTTCCAAAGGAATCATTGGCCCATTTTTCAGATCCGAAACGATTACTGCATCACGCTATCTGGACATTCTTCGTGAATTTGTGGCGGTACAAACTGCCTTAGACGACACCTCGAACACCTCGTGGTTTATGCAAGATGGTGCCCGGCCACATCGCACGGCCGACGTCTTTAATTTCCTGAATGAATATTTCGATGATCGTGTGATTGCTTTGGGCTATCCGAAACATACAGGAGGCGGCGTGGATTGGCCTCCCTATTCGCCAGACATGAACCCCTGTGACTTCTTTCTGTGGGGACACTTGAAAGACCAGGTGTACCGCCAGAATCCAGAAACAATTGAACAGCTGAAGCAGTACATCTCATCTGCATGTGAAGCCATTCCGCCAGACACGTTGTCAAAGGTTTCGGGTAATTTCATTCAGAGACTACGCCATATTATTGCTACGCATGGTGGATATGTGGAAAATATCGTACTATAGAGTTTCCCAGACCGCAGCGCCATCTGTTGTTGACAATTGTAACTACTGTAAATTCGAAAGTTTGTCTGCCTGAAAATGTACTGCTGTCACAAGCATATTGCAACAAACGGTGTTCAAAAATCAAATGGTTCTGAGCACTATGGGACTTAACATCTGTGGTCATCAGTCCCCTAGAACTTTGAACTACTTAAACCTAACTAACCTAAGGACATCACACACATCCATGCCCGAGGCAGGATTCGAACCTGCGACCGTAGCAGTCGCGTGGTTCCGGACTGCGCGCCTAGAACCGCTAGACCACCGCGGCCGGCAACAAACGGTGTATTTCTATCGCTGCTCGTTTAGTTTTCATTACCGTTTCAAATATACCGGTCATTTTTGAAACACCCTGTATATTTGTCTAGATAACATATGTAAGTGATTAACACTGCAGAATCGCGCGTTAATGTAAGTGCGAGGTGAGCCATTGCACATGGGAAATGCTGGTACATTAACAGCCAGTGTAGCCGCCAGAATGTTGAATGAAAGCATGCAAACCTACGTTCATTGTGTTGCACATGTGCCGTACGTCAGTTTGTGGGATGGAGTTGCACTTTATCGGTCAATATAGAAACGGTTAATGCTGGCTGTGGATGACACTGGAGTTGTCGTTCGATGATATCCCATATCTGCTTGACTGGTGACAGAGTTGGTGATGGAGCAGGTAAAGACAATACATCGACACTCTGTAGAGGGTGCTGGGTTACAACAGCGGTATGTGGGTGAGCGTTATACTGTTGGTAAACACCCCCTGGAACGCTGTTCATGAATGGCAGCACAACACGTCGACTCACCAGCCTGACGTACGGATTTACAGTCATAGTGCGAAAGATAACTACGAGAGGGCTCCTTTTGTGATGTGAAATCGCATCCCAGACCATAACTCCAGGTGTGGTCCAGTGTGTCTTGCACACAGTCAGGTTGGTTGCAGGCCCTCAGCTGGCCACCTTCTAACCAACAGCACCGAGTGAGAACCAGCTTTCATCAGAAAACACAACATATCTCCACCCTGCCCTCCAGTGAGCTCTCGACTGACACCACTGAATTCGCAAATGGCTGTGGTTTGGGGTCAGTGGAATGCACGCTACAGCGCGTATAGGTCGGAGCTGTCTTTGAAGTACCCGATTTGTAACAGTTCGTTATGTCGCTGTAGTGCCAACTGCTGTTCAAATTGCTGCTGCAGATGCAGTGCGATGCGCCAAAGCCACGTGCTGAACACGATGATCTCGGTAGTGCCACGTGGCCGTCCGGAGCCCCGTCTTCTTGCGACCTTGTATTCTCGTGACCACCGCTGCCAGCAATCGTATACAGTGGCTACATTCCTTACTACGTTTTTCTCCAGTATCGCAGAAAGAGCATCCAGCTCTATTACACGACCTCGTTCAAACTCAGTGAGTGACGTTTTTGTCGCCTTAGAGACATTCTTGACTAACATTAACTCACCACGTCCAATCTCAAAGGTAACTAACGCTGACGACCGGTACAGCGTGCATTTATAGCAAACCTGATTTGCATCCTCGTAGTAGCGCCAGTCTTTTGTAGAAATACGCCTACCAACTTTCGTTTACGTCGCACAACTGCGTCTTGGTGTAGAAATTGTTTCCTGTCAGTGTATAAAATGTAGACTGCCAATACGTAGAAAGGCAGTTCTGAGGAAGTCTTTTCTGAAGCTACTTAGAAGAGAAACGTGGCCTATTCACAATTCAGAGAAGGAAAGATTACACGGTTTCGGAATGCGGTGCTATAGGAAAATGCTGAAGTATAGATGCATGGATCAACTAATAAGTAAAGAGGTACTGAAGCGAATTGGTAAAAAATAAATTTGTGCCACAACTTGACTGAATGAATGGATCGGTTGATAGAACACATCCTGAGACATTAAAGAATTCTCATTTTAGTAGTGGATGGAACTATGAGGTGCAAAACTGTAGAGAAAGACCAAGGCTTCAATACGGTAAGTAGATTCAAACAGATGTGGGTTGCGGTATTATGCAGAGATGAAGAGACTTGCACAAGTTAGATTTGCATAGTGAGCTGCATGAAACGAGCCTTCAGACTGAGGACGAAGACGACAACGACAACAACAACAGCAACAACTATGCAGCTGAGTAATAAATTCAGTCATGGTGTAGTAGGATCCCTTTACAATGACGTCTTTTGCCATCTATTACTGAATATCTTTGTCCGACATTCGTAGATACAGCCGCAAAAGTGCTAGAGAATTTCGAGATTGCTGTTGGGAAACTGTAATGCTCCCCATTACTAGGCAGGTGTTGAGACGCTTCGCCTTATATCATAGCGTCGTCCATCCGCCGTTACCACTTTAGCTGGTCTGCAGAGTGGTAACAATGCGACCAGTGCGTCCTTTGTTGTCCTAGATGCAAAGCTTTCCCAGGGCAGCACCGGAAGCGACGGCGCGCCTCTGATGTGGAAACGAAGCCTGTCTGTGGGAAGCGGCGAGATAGCCGCAGCCGATATTCAAGTTATAATGCGGCGTGCCGCGCCGTATCTCGGGCCCGAGATGGAGATGTCGCCGGCAAGTTATTTATGCCGAGGTTTGCGCACAGATATGAGCTACGGCCATGCGTCTTGTGGAATATGATACGCGGCTGCCGGCCCTCGCGCGAGGCCTCTTCCTCTGCGCCTCACTTACCCAGTGCCCTCTTCGTTTGCCTGTGGAACACGCCACTTCCAGTGGGCATAAAACTCGCCGCTTTTAACGTGGAAAACTTCTGTAGAACAGCGCGCGTTTCCACACTGCTACTCCTGCGCAAACGTCTAGAAACATTTAGTCTTTGACTTATGCTCTAAATATATTTTATCACATAACCCACTTCTACAATTACACCTACATCCATACTCTACAGACCGTGGTGGAATACATGGCAAAATGTACATCTCATTGTACCACGAATTATGGTTTCTTCCGTAACTTTCATGTACGAAGTGCGGGAACAATGACTGCTTAAACGCCCCTGTTCGCACAATAATTAGTCCGCTCTTGCGTCGCGGTCCGTACGGGAACGAAACGTAGGTGACCGTGTATATTAAGACTTTCTCACTTAACACTTACTGCTGAAACTTTGTAAGTAGGCTCTCTTTTTCTAGTTTTCAATTGCCCCAAACAGCAGATCCCTACTCATTCTACTACAGGAAAAGAATTTAATAAAGTTCTAAGATAGGAGACGAGCCATATCAATAGATTTTAAAATTGTAACTTAATGTCATGACCAGCAGAGGAGTCATGACGAAATGCGCTGCCGGAAAAGAAAAGTAGTACACCCTTTTAGAGGTTGCTAGTTCACCCAAGATTTATCGTTACAACAGTGCATATGGTGTGGATGAAAAGATTACATTTGCCGGCCGCGATGGTCTCGCGGTTCTAGGCGCGCAGTCCGGAACCGTGCGACTGCTACGGTCGCAGGTTCAAATCCTGTCTCGGGCATGGATGTTTGTGATGTCCTTAAGTTAGTTAGGTTTAAGTAGTTCTAAGTTCTAGGGGACTAATGACCACAGCAGTTGAGTCCCATAGTGCTCAGAGCCATTTTTGAAAAGATTACATTTACAGCTGAATGGCTGGACGAGGTGGCCGAGCGGTTCTAGGCACTACAGCCTGGAACCGAGCGACCGCTACGGTCGCAGGTTCGAATCCTGCCTAGGGCATGGATGTGTGTGATGTCCTTAGGTAAGTTAGGTTTAAGTAGTTCTAAGTTGTAGGGGACTGATGACCTCAGAAGTTAAGTCCCATAGTGCTCAGAGCCATTCTGAACAACTGAATGGCAAAAGCGGTCCTCAGGTACCAGGTATCGACCCATGCTGAAACATCAATATTAGTATGTGGTGTAGCCTCCACAGGCGGCAATGTAGGCGCTGACTCTGGCATCCAGTCGATCGTACAGATGGTGAATACTGTCCTGGGATACGTTATGCCACGTCTGCTCGATCTGTTCACGTAGTTCTGTAAGCGTTGTTGGTTGACGAGTCATACGAGTCACTTCTTGTCCCGTCATATCCCACAAGTGCTCCATTGGAGACAAGTCCGGAGATTGGGCTGCCCAGGGATGTTGCTCCACGTTTTGCAAAAAAATGTGTGTGAATTCCTATGGGACCAAACTGCTGAGGTCATCGGTCCCTTGACTTACGCACTACTTAAACTAACTTAAACGAACTTATGCTAAGAACAACACACACACCCATTCCCGAGGGAGGACTCGAAACTCCGGAAGGAAGGGCCGCACAATCTGTGACATGGCGCCTCAAACCGCGAGACCATTCCGCGCGGCGCACATTTTGCAGAGCACGTTAAGTTTGATGGGACGTGTGTGGGAGGGCATTATCCTGTTGGAACAACACATCACATTCCTCTTGCAAGAACAACAAATGGTTCAAATGGCTCTGAGCACTATGGGACTTAACATCTGAGGCCATCAGTCCCCTAGAACTTAGAGCTACTTAAACCTAACTAACCTAAGGACATCACACACATTCATGCCCGAGGCAGGATTCGAACCTGCGACCGTAGCGGTCGCGCGGTTCCAGCCTAGAACCGCTCGGCCACACCGGCCGGCCAAGAACGACAAAAGAACGGCCTAACAACATTCTGCAACAATGGTTAGCGTCCCCTCCCCTCTATAAACACCACAGATGAACTAGAGTTATAGCTTATCGCACCTCCTAGGCCTGGGATGGGGCCAGTGTGTTTTGGACAAAGGCACTCTGCGATACAGTGCTCACCAGGTCTACATCGTACGCACAAACGACTGTCACTTTGTAACGCCGGAAATGCATATCCTCCTATTTCCATCTATTGTACCATAATTTTTTCCTTATTTTGTTACCTGAAGATATAACATTTCTGTGTCTTTATATATTGTAATTGTTTTAATATTTGTATATGTATATATATTTATGCAACTATCTCGATGTATAATTGGTTTGTTTTGTAAATATTATTTGTATTTTACGATGGGTCTTGCCTAGGGAGAACTATGATATCGAACGAATACATCGATAGGTCGTGTGAAGAACGAAAGTGTGTAGGATCTTTGGTAGTGTAAACTCTGCCGCGTGGAGCGCGGGCAGCGAGGGAGAGTCTGGTTGGAGCAGTGGCATTGAGCAGGTGCGTTGTGTGACGCTCCCGCAAGTTGCCGGGCTTTCGGGGTTTGGCAGCATGTAATTGCGATCGACTGGCTATGGTAGTTTCTAGCACGGTGTCGCGGACGGGAAGCATTAGCTGGCACACATCAAGAGCCCGTTTCGCCTGGTGACCGTGTCGAGAAGAAGGCGCGCCAGCATCCAGCTTCTGCAACAGCGACGGCCGACAATGAGTGACTGTCGCCACCTCCTCGATCGGCGACTTCAAACCTTCAATCAACCAACAAGGAAGACTAAAAGCACGTAAAGTTTCAGAACTGTATGGCAGACCTCAGCTTTTCAAACTGTTCAAATCACAAAATTACAGCAACGTAGCATGAACCTTTGTTGCTCATTGTCCCAATTGCATTGCCAAGCAGGGTCCCTTCCTTTTCCGAAATGAACCCGAATGTCGTTGAAATTCAAACGCCAGCATTAAAATAATATAATTCAAATTCACTGCTTTAATTTCAAAGTTCAGTTAAAGTATTTATAGTTGGCTACAATATTTAGATTACACGAGCACAAATTAAGAGTGCGAGTTTTGTTAGCATATTTTAGCTTACCTGTGACTGCAGCTCAGCTTGGTACGTACAAAATTTTACTATTGTTAATTGTTCAGAATCATTTAATTCAAGTTCAAAGTTAAATCTCTTATTTCTAAATTGCGTAGAGTCAAGTTGCTTTTGAAATGATTGTTGAGGTAGTCCAAGACTAACTGTATTTTACTGAATTTCGATGTGCTTCAGAAAGAAAGCTCACTATTAACTTCAGTCACTAAATTAACTTTCGATTTTCCGGTTTTATTAATTCTTTTGCTAAATTACGTCAGAGTGTAGCGAAATTTATTACTTCTGACAAACTTTCAGTTTTCACACTACACGTGTCAACCTTCAGTTGCCACGCTTCTAGTGCTAATTATATGTGTAATAACCTTTCTTTTTCAGTTACTATAGTAATTGTCCTTAGGACTGGCGACCGTAATGTCCCCCAAATCTCAAATATCTAATTACCGCTAGTTAATTGTTAACGTAACGGCCGCACATTTACTTTCTTTATTAACTTTACCCCTTTTCAAAATTAATTTCCACCAGTTTCATTTGCACTTTTCCTTTCATTTAGATGTAACCCTTTCCTCCCTCTTTACCGACAGATTAACTTCGGTGACGATTGCTTTCCCAAATTTCCATTAGGTACACGCGGTTTAATTTTTCACTGTCATTAAGGTCGTTAAGTGAGGGGGAGGTTACACGTGGCGACCTGGTGACAGGACAATCTTCAGATTTGAGGTTGTTCTGGACACGAATTTTGTTTGGTGCAAATGTCGTAACAAAGTATTGGTTACGAACAGATTGTTACGTCAGCGAGATTAAGTAGTGGGAGGAATCCTAATTAGATTTGAGATTTGTTATTTATATTGAAAATTATTAAAATGAGTGAAGGCAACAATTACCAAAATTTGGTAGACTTGGATACGGAACAATCGGTCGAACAGTGGGAAACGCGCACCGCGGTACCCATTGTTCAGGGGCAGGCGGCTAGCGTGAAAGACGCGACCGCTGAAACGCAACAAAGAGCAGAAATGGAATTCCAAACTTTAGAAAATGTTTCGGAATCGGAAGTGAAAATCAAATCTGGACCCCTTGATGACGAATACGCGGGGACAATTAAAGAGGAAGCCGCTACGGAAGTAAAACCGGTAGTTTCCGGGAATTTACCTGATTTATTGAATGTTTTGATTAACGAAATCAAGGCTCAGTCTAGCAAGATAGAAACTCAATCGGCATAAATTAAAGCTCAGGCTGCCAAGCAAGAAGCTCAGTCTGCCAAGCAAGAAGCTCAGTCTGAAAAAATTGACAGGAAGCTAGACAATCAGAACAAAGCTATTAATGTTGTTAACAACAATGTTGGACTTGTTAACGCAAAAGTTGATAAAATCAAAGAAGATATTGTTGTGATTAATACCGAAATCGGTAATCTTAAACAGGAAATGATAGGCGTTCAGGCGGAAATTGCGAGCATAAATACGCGTTTTAATTCCGAAATTAGCAGAATCGAAAAAAGTGTAGGAGAAGCAGTTGCTCCGATCATCGAGAATAAGGTGACGGAACAAATTCAATTAGTGAAAAAAGAGGATCAAAAGAAGGTGGAAACTTTAAAGGCTTTAGTATCCGAAGTAGATACCAAAGTGACGAAGCAGGCTAATACCTGCGAAGAGAAAAAAAGGGAAGTAGAAACGCTTGCGACAACCACTTGCCAAGTAATTACGAGAGTGTCGGAATTAGAAAAGAAACTTGACGAAAAACAGAGCTATGTGCCAATCTGTGCACATAGTTCGGAATTGTTGACGAAAGAGGAGCGGTTCGACCCCTTGAAAAAAGGCGGTATACACGCGACGGATTTCATTAAAAATTGTGAAAGAGTTTTACCCAGATCATGGACTAATGAGAGAAAAATTAATGCGGTTATTGATGTGTTGGCTGGTGATGCCAAGCGTTGGGGCTTAAACCTCAACATTACGAACCTGACTTTTGACGAGTTTAAAAATTTGTTTCTGGCTGAATCTGGTCAGAGCAAAAACAGCAAAATGTCTGGCGCGAATTTGTCGTATCGAGGCCTTTCGATGCGAATTCGCGCGGCTCGATGAAGGAGTTTTGTGAGGGCTGGATCCGCAAGTTGGAATATTTGCGTGATCGCCGCACGGAATCCGAAATAGTCTGGGAACTCTACAAGAAGCTTCCAGATGATACAAAACGCTACATAGGAAGCAATTACAGGACAATCAATGATTTCCTGGAAAGAGTTGAGGACGAGGACAATTGGCGCAATAATCGCGATAGTGGTAGAGGCCGTGGAAACAAAAACGGGTACCACAGCAACCACAACAATGATAGCTGTGGGAATAATGCATACCGCAATCTTGGCAGCAATAACAACAGTGGTTCGGGCCGTAATGACAATCGGTACAATGCAAATAATAACAGGAATGACGGAAATCAGTATCATACTAGCGTGATACGGGCTGAGCAGAATAGTAATAACGCCAGAGGCTGTGATCAGCCGCCTCAGCAGCATCCGCGGAGCGTATCTGCTGGGACGAGACAGGGAAACCATTATCCGCGCCGATGAGGGGCCGACCGGGCGTGGGGAAATTTTGGCGGCCCAATAACAGGAGAAAACCTAGGTGTCGTCGTTATGAAAATTCCGTATGGAATAATCAACGGTGGGAGAGTGTGCCAGTGTTAGGAGAAAGGAGTGCACCCACAAGTAGTAGATCAGTTGTAGACGCGGCAGTAGAAAATACATTCACTGTCAGTGAGAACAATTTAAGTAGTGTTCCGGAAATCGATTATAAAGTGGCAGCTGTAACACCCACAGCGGAAATGGAGATTGAGTTTAAGAATGATTCGCAATTGTTGAGAGAAGATCAGATGTCGGATAACACGTCCGTCATCGAGCGAGGGGATGCAGAGAGGGATGAGGTCTGGTTAAGGCAGTTCGGTCGCTTATACGACGAACTAAGGGATTATAGGGGCCTGTACGGGAGAAGTGTTTATGGGGAGCGCAGGCAGGATTTGCCGCGTCTCGTCCCGCACGAAGATAGTGTTTGTGAAGTGATAGAAAGTTCTGGCCCTAACCGGCAGACTTTATCAGAAATAGTTGATGTTAATGGGGAGCACGAGCAAGATTCGTCGTGTTTCGTCCCGCAGGAGTTGGATGTTGAAGTAGTAACGGAAAGTTCTGGCCCTAACCGGCAGACTTTACCGAAAGTTATAGTGGTAGAAGTAGCCGACCCATCCGACGCATACCTCCAGTTTAAACATTGCGAGAGTATTAAGGAGAAAGATTGCGAAAATTTTAGTGATAGCCGGACACGATTGGTAGAAAAGCACATAGATTACAGCGTATATGAGGTTAGAGCTGACATTATACGGTCAGGTGGTAGCAGTGTGGGTTGCGCAGATCCAGAGGAAGTAATTTCAGAAGCTACTGGGCACATTCCTCCAGGTAGATTGGCAGATGAGATCAATCTGGCCAAAGAGGAATCAACGAAGGTGACAATTAGTGAACTGATAGCAAAGCAACACTCACTAGTTGACGAGTTACAGGAAAAGGTTTCGGTATTGGAGGCGAAGCTACAGACTAAGATTCAGGACAAACGTGTTGAAATTAAAACTGTATGTGAACAGAGGCTGAAAAAGCCGCCAGATAAACCGGATTTACGATCAAAGCCGGATGGTTTTTTCTGGAATGACCTGGATATAGACGAGGATTTACTGTGGGAAAATAAAGAAACAGTCGAGGACAGGTGTAGACAGATAGTAGTGTCTGTTAATATGCACGACCTACAACTAAACGTGGTGTTTGACACCGGTGCAGAATTGAGTGCTGTATCTGGGAAAATATTTGAGTTACTGAAAGACAGACCTGGTATCGTAGTTATGCCAGTAACAGGAGTGAAAATTATCGGTGCTACTGGGAAGGCCAGTAAACCGGTCACAAAACAGATTTTTGTCAACTTCGAGATATGTGTGGCACGATTTGAACAAGAGTTTGTCGTCGTGCCAGACTTAACTACGGAAGTAATTATCGGGTTAGATTGGCTATTAAAGTACCGTGCAGTGATTAATTGCGAAAACAAAACTTTGACATGTATGTCACAAGATAAAACAATAGTAGTTACTTTTGATGAGACAGGAGACGGTGTGCATAGGCAATACCAGCCTATACACATTGTTAACTGGCTGGATGCCATTGACGTAGGCATGAATTTGAACTGCCGTAACGTGAGGAATCTCGGCATTGACAAAAGTGTAGAAAGTGAATTGGAAGAGATAATCAAATTCCCTCCACGGATTGACATTAGTATTGGTGTGAAAAAAGATCGTTTGCGAGAAGTAATGAAGCTAAAAGCCGATGCTCACATACGTCGTCATGACGCTAAAGCGCGTTTTGCTAAGTTTGCAATCGGAGACTTAGTACTTGTAAAAGCTCATGAGAAATCGAGCGAGATAGACAATGAAATCTCTAAATTTAAGTTTGTTTATAATGGACCATATAAAGTCATTGGTATACCTCACACAAATGCTTATTGCTTACAGTATCCAAGCTCAGGAAAACTATTAGGTATACGGAACATTGTAGACTTGAAATTGTACCAACCAAGGATTGATTAATACCACACAATGGGTAATTTGTACAGTATCTAAATATAGAGTGTAAGATTTAAGTTATGCTAGATTGCCATGCTTATGCCTGACCAAGAGGTCATTAAAGAAGTTGTAATTAATAAGTAATTAATTTTGACTGAATGATTTAAGAGGAATTGATTAATAATCATTTGAAAAATCCAAGCTGCTAGTTTAAGTTTTCAGCTGAGTCACTGTAGATTAAGGAATGTAAATATGATTTTGTAACTAGCTGTAAGATTTCATAAATATGTGATTTACTAGTCACTGCCGATGTACTTAGACGCTGTTTTAAGCTTCAGGCTAGTACATGCGTGTGATGATGGACAGTGTTGAGTTATCCACTGTGATAGAATTAATGGACTCCTTGAGATTACTCGGGAGTGAGATGTTCCGAAAGAACTCAGTGAAACGGACGTTCTGGAAATGCCGTTACACAGGCGAGTGAGATCAAGCGTGCCGCACAGGCGAGCGCAACAATACTGGCGAGGCGGGGCCGCTGTCGGCTCTTGTGCCGCTCTCGGCATTCTTTGTACTTGCGGGTACGAAAGGCGGAATAGTTTTTCTTCCCGGACAGCTGATGTGAAAGAATTCTGCTCTCAATATTTATGTTTTTGTCGATCTGCTGTATATTATTTTCTTGTTTAGCCTTAAGTGGACTCTCATGATGAGAATATTAATTATGAAAAGGTTATATAAAAATGTGTATAATATGTAATTAATAATTAATTTGCGTATTTTGATCTACCTGTTTTTATGGCCATGTACTCTAATTAATTTTGTAAATAATATTCCATTTCTTGATAGTGTTACGAATTTTGACGATTTTAGAATAGCTAAACCATTTTCTATGTTTTCTATGAATTTTAATATGTTGTCAACCTGTTTTATTTTGTGCAAGATGACAGAGTGGATAAGATTAGGAGTGTCTCCACTCAATTATTATGGTCTAAAAATTGATTTATGTTTAATTAGACGAATGCTAAATTTTGATGATGTTTTGACCATATGCATTTCCGCTGTTTCTTTTTTGGGACATTTTCTGAGTTTGTTTAGGTTACACGAACATCCTCAGACAATGTGGGGCACGTGTAACGCCGGAAATGCATATCCTCCTATTTCCATCTATTGTACCATAATTTTTTCCTTATTTTGTTACCTGAAGATATAACATTTCTGTGTCTTTATATATTGTAATTGTTTTAATATATATATATATATATATATATATATATATATATATATATATATATATATATGCAACTATCTCGATGTATAATTGGTTTGTTTTGTAAATATTATTTGTATTTTACGATGGGTCTTGCCTAGGGAAAACTATGCTATCGAACGAATACATCGATAGGTCGTGTGAAGAACGAAAGTGTGTAGGATATTTGGTAGTGTTAACTCTGCCGCGTGGAGCGCGGGCAGCGAGGGAGAGTCTGGTTGGAGCAGTGGGATTGAGCAGGTGCGTTGTGTGACGCTCCCGCAAGTTGTTGGGCTTTCGGGGTTTGGCAGCATGTAATTGCGATCGACCGGCTATGGTAGTTTCTAGCACGGTGTCGCGGACGGGAAGCATTAGCTGGCACACATCAAGAGCCCGTTTCGCCTGGTGACCGTGTCGAGAAGAAGGCGCGCCAGCATCCAGCTTCTGCAACAGCGACGGCCGACAATGAGTGACTGTCGCCACCTCCTCGATCGGCGACTTCAAACCTTCAATCAACCAACAAGGAAGACTAAAAGCACGTAAAGTTTCAGAACTGTATGGCAGACCTCAGCTTTTCAAACTGTTCAAATCACAAAATTACAGCAACGTAGCATGAACCTTTGTTGCTCATTGTCCCAATTGCATTGCCAAGCAGGGTCCCTTCCATTTCCGAAATGAACCCGAATGTCGTTGAAATTCAAACGCCAGCATTAAAATAATATAATTCAAATTCACTGCTTTAATTTCAAAGTTCAGTTAAAGTATTTATAGTTGGCTACAATATTTAGATTACACGAGCACAAATTAAGAGTGCGAGTTTTGTTAGCATATTTTAGCTTACCTGTGACTGCAGCTCAGCTTGGTACGTACAAAATTTTACTATTGTTAATTGTTCAGAATCATTTAATTCAAGTTCAAAGTTAAATCTCTTATTTCTAAATTGCGTAGAGTCAAGTTGCTTTTGAAATTATTGTTGAGGTAGTCCAAGACTAACCGTATTTTACTGAATTTCGATGTGCTTCAGAAAGAAAGCTCACTATTAACTTCAGTCACTAAATTAACTTTCGATTTTCCGGTTTTATTAATTCTTTTGCTAAATTACGTCAGAGTGTAGCGAAATTTATTACTTCTGACAAACTTTCAGTTTTCACACTACACGTGTCAACCTTCAGTTGCCACGCTTCTAGTGCTAATTATATGTGTAATAACCTTTCTTTTTCAGTTACTATAGTAATTGTCCTTAGGACTGGCGACCGTAATTTCCCCCAAATCTCAAATATCTAATTACCGCTAGTTAATTGTTAACGTAACGGCCGCACATTTACTTTCTTTATTAACTTTACCCCTTTTCAAAATTAATTTCCACCAGTTTCATTTGCACTTTTCCTTTCATTTAGATGTAACCCTTTCCTCCCTCTTTACCGACAGATTAACTTCGGTGACGATTGCTTTCCCAAATTTCCATTAGGTACACGCGGTTTAATTTTTCACTGTCATTAAGGTCGTTAAGTGAGGGGGAGGTTACAACTTGAGTGCTGGCGGAATTTACTTTCATCACTGAAGACCACGCCGAGCCATTCCATCTTCCAAGCGATGCTCTGATGGCGCCAGTCGAGCCGTGCACGTCGATGCTGTGAGGTGAATGGAAGACGTGCTAGAGGTGTGCGTGCCCGTAGTCCCACTGCTAATAACTGGTTCGCAGCCATTCGTGTCGAGGTGAGGTGAGGTAAGTGGAAGACGTGCTAGAGGTGTGCGTGCCCGTAGTCCCACTGCTAATAACTGGTTCGCAGCCATTCGTGTCGAGGTGAGGTGAGGTGAGTGGAAGACGTGCTAGAGGTGTGCGTGCCCATAGTCCCACTGCTAATAACTGGTTCGCAGCCATTCGTGTCGAGGTGAGTGGAAGACGTGCTAGAGGTGTGCGTGCCCATAGTCCCACTGCTAATAACTGGTTCGCAGCCATTCGTGTCGAGGTGAGGTGAGGTGAGTGGAAGACGTGCTAGAGGTGTGCGTGCCCGTAGTCCCACTGCTAATAACTGGTTCGCAGCCATTCGTGTCGACGTGTTTTGGCTCACAAGTCCTCTTATCTGTGCTGTGGTAGATGTATGATCTTCCACTGTTGCCCTGACAATATGATGATCCTGGCGGGCGTCTGTGCTGTGTGGACGTCCAGAACCTTGTCTACAGGTGTAACACTTACAACGATTAAGAGTAGGTTTAAGTAACTGTGTATCTGCAATCTATTTAGTGGACACTCTGTGTTGTTTGAGCTCCTTGATGTGTGTATTGCACATATGAAAAAAGCAAAAGAATATGTTGAAATTTTAAATTATTATAATATGAATATGTTTATGATAGAAGTATATTTGTTAAAAGCTGGTTCATGCTTAGGGCACTCGTATTTGCAACATGTAAACGCTGCAGGGAAGTCCCTCCGCAACGAAAGTGTCACGGCCCGATGTAAAAGGTGGGTTTGGCGGTCGAACTGAGTGGCTCCCTTGTGTGAACGGCACGGCCTTAGCACAGTACACTTCGACGGTGCTAAGAGAGGCAACTGGAAGCTGCATTATAAGGGATTTGCCTCGAATGTGGATCTGGCTAGTACTTCGTATTCACGGAATAATGGAATGGCTTTAATATGTTGAAAATCCGACGCCAAGAAGAGATTTTATAGAGCAATCGCACATCAAGAGCCGCGAATACAGTTAGCCGCCATTGCGCCTGCCACTAATCTTCGCTACTGCTTCACAAACTTCATACATTCAGTTATGTATATTGGCATGGACCAGTTAATTTGTGTGTTGTTCAATAATAATCCCATCAAACGTCAATTCGTGTTCGAAACCATAACTTCAATCCTGATCAAGAACCAATGCAGGGTCCTCACCTAAGTGCTACTAAAACCGAGTATCCTGATTTAAATGAACAATTCTGTCATTAATGTGTTTAAAAGTGATTTTTTGTCTAAAGTAAAATGAGTAGCAAAAGTTAAAGTAAGAGTAAAATTTGGATGTTTTGTTTATGGACTGCTCCAAGTGAAATTGTTAAGGTAGGACGTTTAAGTACTCAGATTTAGAGATCAATCAATAGGAAAGTGAAAACCTTAATTATTTAAAAGCTAAAACAATAAAAGTGAAGTTGGATGGCCTTTTGCTAAAGCATCCTTAGTTTATTATAAAATATAGTTTTGTAGAATTAGAGTGCAATGTTGTGTAAATATTATTGCCAAGCATACCTGCGTCACAGGTGATTAAAGTACAAGTACTTATAAATCTTTAATGAACGGGTTTATGGCAGTACTATTAGGAATGAAATTATGCACATTTTCAGAGATAACGTAGTTTTGGTGCCCATCATGAATGGCCCCTTTTGAAGCTAATTAAGCCCAGTGTTGCATTTTATTACCTTGCAAAGTAATTGAAGTGAATGATTAGCTTTTAGAGATAGTTTTTACTTTTGCAAAAATCAAGGAACCTTGGCTAGTAATACTATATCATTTTATGGGTCCCCATCATATTGTCCTCGTATTAAGAAAAAAATGAACTATTACTGTTACTAAGGAAAACTGCTATACATAGAGGAACTTAAACAGTGTATTTAAGATGTTATCCATCTTTATTTGTGTTATTCATGTCAGTCAAGTTGGAAGCCCCTCATGTCCAAAATTAGTTCTGCACTTCATGCAGCGATGTTTCAGTATTTTGATTAAGTAATACTATTGATTGTGGCCGTCATTAGTATGAACTCTGTGCAATTTTGCTCCCAATAATTTAGTGGTGTATGTGTTATTGATAACTGCTGCTATACACAGTACAGAGTGCACTGTGTCAGTTTGTATCCTGTTTGCTATTCAAAGGGAAATCTCAAAAAAAGTAACTTCAATAACTAATATCCAATTATCTCAAATATACATTTCCAAATTAATGTGCCTAATTAGGCTAGAGACCGTTCATTTTTTCATTCACCTATAATTTACTGTTAACTTCACAAAATTAGCAACTATAGCCCGATATCTTTTTCCATTAGACACACCCACGGTCGAACTTTGAAATCCTTTCAGAGAGTAACATTAGCGAGTTTCACGACACGTTAGTGTTATAGTGTGAGAATGTTCACGTGACCAATAACACCAGCATTGTTGCACAACTGTCGCAGCACGTCAAACTTCTAGGGCAATTCTCCACAATGCCCATCCCACCACTTGGAAGACTTAAATTTGACACCTTTCAAACATGCTCAGTTGGCTGTAGGAAGCACGTGTGCTTCTGCATGCCGTGGTTGCCTGCTTGCTTCACACGTTTGCACCGCACTGAGCTTTCTGGCTGTGAGCCTTCCCTATTAACGGGTTGACACAGATTGTAGTCTGGTAGCTAAGCCACTCTGTTGTCAGAGGACATCGAAACCATCACCAGTACATCTATGATGCCATCGGATCAAAATCGACGTCATCTTTCCACATGTACAAATATTTTTCTGGCAATGTGTAAGTCGACCCTGGACAATGTAGACACAGAGGAAGGTTACTTCAACTGTGGCCGAAACGTCGGTTTTATTCGGTGTGTACGGCAACTGGTTCAAATGGTTCAAATGGCTCTGAGCACTATGGGACTCAACTGCTGAGGTCATTAGTGCCCTAGAACTTAGAACTAGTTAAACCTAACTAACCTAAGGACATCACAAACATCCATGCCCGAGACAGGATTCGAACCTGCGACCGTAGCGGTCTTGCGGTTCCAGACTGCAGCGCCTTTAACCGCACGGCCACTTCGGCCGGCACGGCAACTGGTCAATGACACACTGTCACCATTTCTAAACAAGATGATTCACACTAGACTTATTTAATTGACATCAATAGAATGATTACGTGTTTTTATGTAAATAATATGCATCCTAAAAGTGATTAAATTTAAATAATACTAATTTTGTAATTTTTTGTGAAAAACTTAATTATTTTTCATGCACTTAATTTATTTCGAAATGTTCCTATTATTCAGTGACGTTTCTGACGTTTTGTGATTAATATTGGTAATGAAAACTTTCAAGTTAACCGAAGAAAGATTGGCGTAAAGTAACTACTTTGCTGTGTATAGGCCTACAGGGTGAACCAAAAGTACACCGACAAATTTTCAAAAGTTGTTCAGGAATACCTTCTGAATATTTTCGTACAAGTGACCAACGGTCTCCAACGACTCGTTACGAATTAACAACTTGATTACGATTTATTCGCTTTCTTACAGTAATCACCCTTGTTTCTGTGAAAATACCTTCACAACGATGATGAAGCCTGTGATACGCAATAACCGAAACACACAACAAAGAGTAACGCAACAAGTCTCAGACGCAACAGGTACACTACTATCATAGTGTGTTGAGTCTGTTCTGTCAGTGGGAGAAGAATAATGTGGGCATTAGTGTTGCCAACTACAAGTACCGTGAGGGAATACAACACGTTAGTTTCCAAACAAGACACACTGCACATAACGTTGATATTTGCGCTGTTGTGCACTATTTTCAGTGCAATACAGATACGGAGCTAGTTGGAGTAGTGAACCAAACGAAATACAGTAACTCTGTAACTATCCGCTGCAGATGGTGGGTCACGTATACAAAAATATTAAGATAGTAGCTCTGAACTACCTCTGTGTCGGTGGTGTTCTCATTCACCTTACCCCCGCCCCCGCCTTCTCAGGTGGTTGGCGGGAAGAGAGTACCGTGTGTCGGTGGCGCCTTGTATATAGGTTCAGACATTTCGGAACTACTGTGATAGGAGAGCTGTAATTGTACTGTGTCGGGAAGTTGTAAAGACTGTGGTAGTTAAAATTACTGTGTGAGTGAAAAGGATGCCTACAACAAGTTATTCAAAAGATCACGTGCATATTATAAATTAACGTCTGGAAATCATTCTGCAAGTAGGAAATCCCATATCTCTGAATTTACAGAGACAACACCAGTTACATGGAGATGTATCAAATGAAGAACGCAAGCTACGTTAAAACTTATACTTCTGTAATAATAAATGTCATAAGAAATTATAGTTTATATGTCAACCGCTGTCATGGTTAAGAGAACACATAACGCAACATCCTCACAGAAACGACTCGTGAAGTTTGCTGAATTGTTATTTTCTGGCAGAGTAAAATTAGATATAGGTTAGAAGTGCAAGATATTTTGAAATATGGCGCAACGTAACACCCAGCAAACTCCAGTATTAACTAGCAAACAATTTGTTTGTCGAGAAAATATAACACATACGTAGAGGCGTCATCATAATCTTGTGTATGAATGTGTGTGAATTTCTAAGGGACCAAATTACTGAGGTCATTGGTCGCTAATCGTAATGTAAAGTAGAATTAAAGTGACGTAATGAATTCATGAAAGGGACCTCCGGCTGATAATCTCACACAATTTAAGTTGTTGTTTGCAATGCTTGGAACCCAGTAACAAACTTTGAAACGTGAGATTGTGACCAGTACTGCGTGTTACTTCGGTATCACTAACAGTTTCAGAATTCAAAATACTTTGTGGCGAGAATCTTCGGATGCAGTTTATTTAAAGCCGAAACAGCGAGACAAATGATGAAAAGACTTTTGTGTATCAAAATGCAGCAGTTGTTTCCCAGAGGCGGAAACGGTTAACCCTGTCCAGGAGAAACGAGTTGACTGCGCACCGATGACGCTTCCGTTAAGTACGTTCCCACTAGCGTGACTCAGCTCCGCCTCCCACTGCTTTGTGCATTCTGCGTGCCCTTTTTCTCCCCTTCCAGCAGCGAAGCTGGCTACGAATAAGCACGCATTTACAGCGGCAACCTTTGAACAGCGTGACAACAGCTTTATACGAGCGCAGAAGTGGCTAAAATACACACTGAGGTTCGCCGGCAGTGCCTTACATTGAATTCAAATGCTACACCTATTCGCGTGATAAGGACGATATGTTTAGCCTCTGACCGGAAGTTTCTATATGCGAACGGTCAATTAGACTTTAAACAGTGGAAATTTGCCTTCCAAGAGCCGACTGCGAACGCCAGAAATTCAAATGGTTCCAATGGCTCTAAGCACTATGGGACTTAACATCTGACGTCATCAGTCCCCTAAACTTAGAACTACTTAAACCTAACTAACATAAGGACATCACACATATCCAATGCCCGAAGCGGGATTCGAACCTGCGACCGTAGCAGCCGCGTGGTTCCGGACTGAAGCGCCTAGAACCGCTCGATCACAGGGGCCGGCCCAATGCCAGAAATAGTTTAAAATTATGTTGATATGACCGTTGTCGTCAAGGAATTTGATCAAGTTAGATAAAGTTCAACGCGATAACTGCGCAGTAACTCATATCATTACCACACAGAAAAAATAATTTCTTTTTGAAAAATGACAATTTGTGACAGTATGGGATTCTAATCCGGAAATCCTGGTAATCACCATCAGTCGCCTTGGTCAACTGAACAGTCCGATCGTGCCTCCATGAGGTACCCCAACATTCTCTGTCACTTAGGCTCCTTCCTAGACAGTCCCCCCTCTTGGCATAGTGTTTGCTGAAGAACTGATGTGACAGAGGACCACGGTTTAGCGCACCAAACGGACGTTCATCAACTGGATTACATGCAGTGAAATGAAATGAATGGCATAATTCGAAATAAAAGACAATTAAACGTAACGACTTGGAAAGCTCGTCCATTCTGTCCTCAGACATACCAATAGGGACCAAGCGACTGCGGTGTCATTCTGTGCCAAAGGCATCATCTGAAAGCGACATGGATGGGAGTGAGGCCAGCTCCCCGCTCTCCCAGCCGTTGGCGGTTTATCAGACCTAGAGGCACAACGCTCATTCAGTTAGCTCCTCAGCTGGTATCGAGGCTGAGTGGACCCCTTTAAAGCATGAAATGATATCAGTGAAATTCGTTCATAAATGCTAATTCTGAAAAACAGAAATTACAAATAATTTATGCCAGACAGGAATTCGCGAGCAGTCGTCTTAAAAAATCCGAGAAGGGCTCTCACTTAAGTAATGGCTTGGAGTGGATGGCCACTACGGTGGGCGCCGGAACCGGATTGTTTGTGGCAGGATGCTGGTAGTACACCACCCTGAGCAGAGTAGCAGCGATGCATTGTATAAAAGTCTGGTAGTCCTCCCAAGTATCAACATGGAAACATCGGCATTAGTACGTTCATTTACGAGGTGCGTTCACTAAGCAATGGAACACTATTTTTCTGAAAACAGGTCGGTTTTATTCAGGGTTCCACTACACCATATGATTTCCCACTCTTTTGGCTAAAAAAACCTTATTTTTCAACATAATCTTCGTTCAATGCGACGGCGTTACCCCACCTTACTAGAAGGGCCTGTATGCCCGCACGGTTCCACTATACGGTCGGCGTCGGAGCCAACGTCTTGCTTCCTCAGTAACCTCTCCATCATCCACGTACTGCTTCCCGGGGAGTGGATCGTTCGTTGGGCCCAACAGTTGATCCTTCGTTGCTGTTTAAGGCCTTCCGTTATGCGGCATGAAACCCAGCGGGCATACACCTTTGAAGAACCCAACTGGTGGACGAGTGTGTCAGCACTACCAACAGAGACTTTCAGATTATCAGCGAGGTGTTTGATGTTGATCCGTCGATCACCTCGAATGAGTGTCCGCACATTTCAGTATTACATAAGTCACAGCCGTGCGCGGCCGGCCGGCTCGCGGGAGATCGGACAGGTTTGCGCGACCTAGTTGCGATGATGACAGACGCCTCGTCCAACGACTCACCGGGGTTTTGTTCACTGCCAGGGCCTCCGTAGACATTCTGCAAGCACCTATGAACATCTGCAGTGCTCTGGTTTTCTGCCAAAAGAAACTGAACGACAGATATCTGCTTGCAACGCACCCCCGTTACAGACGCCATTTTGAAGGCTACGTATAGCGCCGCCATCTGTCGGAACTTCGTGAAACTATAGGGGCTGAAGCGAAAATATTCCACGATGTACCAAAAAGATTCCGAATTTTTTTCAACCGAAATTGGCTAAGAAAAAAATGCGTTGCATTACTTACTGAACGCCTCTCGTTTTACTCACAAGGGGAAGCCAAGACGTTCGGATCACGGATTTACTTCAAAATTTGTACGCCTTTAGTAGGTTATTAAAACAACATAATGTGCAAGTAGAATGGTGCACCACTCTGGCAATTCCGAGAGAATCGGATGAGCAGTTTCACTCATCTATTATGTAACTGATGTATCTGTACGTAGGTGGTTAGTGTTCGAGGTTCGCAAGATGGACATGTATGATGCGACGGTTCGACTCGCACTCAAACCAACATTTTTACAGTACAATTGTAAATTCTGTTATATTAAAAAGTTTGCACCTACAATATTCGTTCTTGCTAATTAGCAACGTCTCACCGCTCAGTAGGTTAACTGTCAATTAGGGACAGCCTGTGTGTCTGCAGCTCGAAGCGTTGAGGTGCAAAGCGGTTCCGCGTGCCTTACCAGATGGAATGTGTAAGGGATTTCGCAGATCACGAAACGCATACATTTTCTGGAAAACTAGCCTTTCTACATTTACTTATCGATATTTATAAATATGTTTGTTCAAATAATTAAATTTTATTAAAATAGTAAGTAGTCAAATAACATGGAATTCACTAAAACTTCTTGCAAACACACGTGGTTTTTTAAAATTATATAACCTCTCAAATGTTATATAAATTAAATAATATAACCAGTGACGAAAAAAATATTGATTAAAATTTATACACTCCTGGAAATGGAAAAAAGAACACATTGACACCGGTGTGTCAGACCCACCATACTTGCTCCGGACACTGCGAGAGGGCTGTACAAGCAATGATCACACGCACGGCACAGCGGACACACCAGGAACCGCGGTGTTGGCCGTCGAATGGCGCTAGCTGCGCAGCATTTGTGCACCGCCGCCGTCAGTGTCAGCCAGTTTGCCGTGGCATACGGAGCTCCATCGCAGTCTTTAACACTGGTAGCATGCCGCGACAGCGTGGACGTGAACCGTATGTGCAGTTGACGGACTTTGAGCGAGGGCGTATAGTGGGCATGCGGGAGGCCGGGTGGACGTACCGCCGAATTGCTCAACACGTGGGGCGTGAGGTCTCCACAGTACATCGATGTTGTCGCCAGTGGTCGGCGGAAGGTGCACGTGCCCGTCGACCTGGGACCGGACCGCAGCGACGCACGGATGCACGCCAAGACCGTAGGATCCTACGCAGTGCCGTAGGGGACCGCACCGCCACTTCCCAGCAAATTAGGGACACTGTTGCTCCTGGGGTATCGGCGAGGACCATTCGCAACCGTCTCCATGAAGCTGGGCTACGGTCCCGCCCACCGTTAGGCCGTCTTCCGCTCACGCCCCAACATCGTGCAGCCCGCCTCCAGTGGTGTCGCGACAGGCGTGAATGGAGGGACGAATGGAGACGTGTCGTCTTCAGCGATGAGAGTCGCTTCTGCCTTGGTGCCAATGATGGTCGTATGCGTGTTTGGCGCCGTGCAGGTGAGCGCCACAATCAGGACTGCATACGACCGAGGCACACAGGGCCAACACCCGGCATCATGGTGTGGGGAGCGATCTCCTACACTGGCCGTACACCACTGGTGATCGTCGAGGGGACACTGAATAGTGCACGGTACATCCAAACCGTCATCGAACCCATCGTTCTACAATTCCTAGACCGGCAAGGGAACTTGCTGTTCCAACAGGACAATGCACGTCCGCATGTATCCCGTGCCACCCAACGTGCTCTAGAAGGTGTAAGTCAACTACCCTGGCCAGCAAGATCTCCGGATCTGTCCCCCATTGAGCATGTTTGGGACTGGATGAAGCGTCGTCTCACGCGGTCTGCACGTCCGGCACGAACGCTGGTCCAACTGAGGCGCCAGGTGGAAATGGCATGGCAAGCCGTTCCACAGGACTACATCCAGCATCTCTACGATCGTCTCCATGGGAGAATAGCAGCCTGCATTGCTGCGAAAGGTGGATATACACTGTACTAGTGCCGACATTGTGCATGCTCTGTTGCCTGTGTCTATGTGCCTGTGGTTCTGTCAGTGTGATCATGTGATGTATCTGACCCCAGGAATGTGTCAATAAAGTTTCCCCTTCCTGGGACAATGAATTCACGGTGTTCTTATTTCAATTTCCAGGAGTGTATTTCAGCGGCAGTCGAATGTCACCTCACACAAGTTCGTTTTACGTAGCTCGAACGCTAACCACATTTTCCTACAAAAAATAAAATAAAAACAAAGCAAATAAAAATTTCTACTGTGTGAAAATATGGCGACGTTTTTTATAAAATAAAATATTGCTGGAAAACGTAAATAAGTGGACTTTTTCAACATCACTTTTTTATATAAATGGTGTAATGATGATAAACATAAAATGTTTCGTTCAGTACAAAACAATTCAGGACCACGTCTCTCTTCGTGTGCGCGTTACTTGCCGATTCCGTTGTATCTCGCGTCGGTGCCGAGTACGCCTTCACGCCTCTCCATAGTCTTCGGACCACTCAGCCACGTGATCTGTACGTTTGGTACCTACACACACAGACATCAGTTACATAATAGACGCACAAAACTTCTCTTGCTATTTTCTCTGAATTTCCAGAGAGTGCACCTTACTGCTTGTTGCACGTTATGTTGTTTCAATGGCCTGCTACACGTGTACAAAGTTTGAAGTAAATCTGTGATCCCACATACGTGCCCCCCCCCTTGTCAGTAAATTACAGCAGTCGTGACGATATTTGGAGAAGTCAACGTCTCCTATACATAAGCCGTAGTCAGACTGTGAAGAGATGCGATCGTGCGGCTGGTAGGTGGTGATGACAGCGACCGTGCAAGGACGCTGACCGCAGCAGTGGCCGGCAATCAGCTTGCCCGCACTGCGGACTAAAGGCTGCCCGGCTGCACCGGATGAGGCACACTGAGGCCCGCCGAATCACGCCGTGGACACAGCGCGAACGAGGTGTCATCAGTGTCTGCCCACACGAGCACAGTCAGCCCGCAACGAGTTTAGCAGCATAAATGATGGCAGCTGAGTCGCTGCCCTGTCGTGGGCAGGACGCCGGCAGCAGCTGCAGTAGGTGCCCACGTGGCCTGCCGGTTGGAAGGCGCTAAGCTCAACGGCTGCATCTAGCAGCGGCAGACTCGTAGACTAATAGACCGTCATAGAGCCCCTCGGAATTGGTGCTGGCAGACCGTAGTACCCCCTGACTAAAACTAACCAGTATTTACACGGATTTGGTCCCTTCTTTTTTAGCTACAGCATTAGTTTCTATCACGTAAGCCACAGCAAACTCCGGCTCGGACATGCAGCAGTAGCTCCTGTAGTAACGGCGTCTGGCCAGCTCTAATCAGACCCGCTTCGATGGCCTTTTGGATTACCTGTGGCACCGGCGTTTTCTCAGTTACGTCAGAAAATAGTGCTGGCACTACATATATATCATTTCATGTCATTGATTTCATGCCCGCTTTTCCGTTAGTTTGATTTCCTTGAATTTAATATTGATTCTCAGTTGAAGTGGTGTGAACACACGAAGGTACTGTACCTGCAAACAGAATGTCATTAGCATGGTATGCCCTTAGAATTCTGTCAAATGGCTCTGAGCACTATGGGACTCAACTGCTGAGGTCATTAGTCCCCTAGAACTTAGAACTAGTTAAACCTAACTAACCTAAGGACATCACAAACAGCCATGCCCGAGGCAGGATTCGAACCTGCGACCGTAGCGGTCTTGCGGTTCCAGACTGCAGCACCTTTAACCGCACGGCCACTTCGGCCGGCTAGAATTCTGTCATCAGTGTGAAACATGCAGTGTCTTTTAGTTACATACTATTCACATGTACACTGAATTTTTAGCTATAGCATCCTTTTTTGAGGAACAAATGCACAAAATAGGAACACAGTTTTCAAACTCCAGAAAAGAGCCATAAGAATAACAACCAAAAATAGTAGTCGAGCTCATTGTAGAGATCTGTTCAAAACACTGGGTATTTTATGTGCTCCGTGTCAATAGACCTACCAGTCAGTTGTACACATCAAAAATAACATTGGTAATTACTTCACAAACAGCTCTGTCCACATGACCATGGAACAAGAGCTAGACTCAACTTACAAATACCAAGAAAAAATAAACATAAAACTCAAAACAGTATTTTCTACCAAGGAATAAAACTGTACAATAAATTACCAAAATACAGTAAAGAAATTGCAAAAATACACTTATTTAAAAAGGCAGCGAAAAAGTACCCGTTATTAAATACATTTTATACTCTGAAGGTTTACTTAGATAAAACAGAGTAGGGAGTTTGGTAAAAAAATGTCATACAAATAAAGAATAATAATGATTATAAAGCATCCAACATTTCACGTAACACCTTCACACTATATTTTTTCCTTATTTTTTTCCTTTTCTAGAAAAACTTACCCCAAGCTACACATCGCACAATACTAACACCACTTCCTCTTTCTGAGATCAACATCTCACTCATTATAGAAGGATGCTGACTCAGTTTTTCTGAATAGCAAATGGGAAGTTGTGGTACAGAAAATGACCCAGAGATCACCAGTGTGTGTGTGTTTGTGTGTGTGTGGTGAGTGAAATGTTATGAAACAGTGTGTGTAAAGTGTGTGCAGTGAATGATAGAGGGGTATGAGTGAACAGTGTGGCATTACATTATTCGTAAAAAAAGTATTGTTTACCATGAGTAAATCTAATGATCGTCTGTAACTCGAAATCTGGATGTGTATACGAATTAGCGTATTTTAAATTGATCTAAACTTGTAAATACTTTGAATGGATCCTTGTAGAAAGAGATCTACGGATGAATAAAGCTGCTGCTGCTGCTGCTGCTACTACTATTACTACTAATACTGCTACTACTATTTCAGTTGACGCAGAAGAAAGTCTAGTTTCCTTCAGTTCAGAGTTCTCAAGTGATATTGCTTACACGCTGTGTCATCGTACTGAGATCGCGTTGCCACACCAAAGTTGACAACACCAATCGATGCCACAGACATTAGCGAGGGGTCGCTGCAATCCGCAACGACGTATAGGAGGCACTCCTGAAGACGGTGCCTTCCTCTCAGCATAGCAACACCCTGACGCTGAGGCCAGTAAGTTTCCAGTTAGCAACAACACTGCCGAGTTCGTGGCCTCACTTGTCGAGCCAACATAGTATAGGGTTGGTTCAAATGGCTCTGAGCACTATGGGACTTAACTGCTGAGGTCATCAGTCCCCTAGAACGTAGAACTACTTAAACCTAACTAACCTAAGGACATCACACACATCCATGCCCGAGGCAGGATTCGAACCTGCGACCGTAGCAGCAGCGCGGTTCCGGGCTGCAGCGCCTAGAACCGCTCGGCCACACCGGCCGGCACATAGTATAGGGCCAACGTGATATAGTTTCTGGTGGATTTGTTCATTCAAATGTGGAACACTGTACGGCAAGAAAACAGTTTGTAAATCTGTGAATAAAATGATGCATTAATAGTCAATAACAGTTAAAACTTATCAAGCAGTCCTGTGGAAAGCCCCGTGTAAAAGTTAAGTAAAGCTTTTATAATAAGTTGAACTAATATTTCATATGTTCTAGTCTGATTTGAGACGCACCAGAGCAATCAAAGAACCCACAGCTGTGGCCGAACGATTGTAGTTTAGTGTGGTCACAACATTAGGTATAATTTATGCCATATTATCAATTGGACTAATAGGATTTATTGTATGAGCACATCATATATTCACAGTAGGAATGGATGTCGACACACGAGCATACTTTACATCAGCAACAATAATTATTGCTGTACCTACAGGAATTAAGGTATTTAGATGATTAGCTACACTATATGGAACTAAATTCAAATTCAATCCACCGTTATTATGAGCTTTAGGATTTATTTTTCTATTCACAATTGGTGGATTAACAGGATTAGTATTAGCAAATTCATCACTTGACATCGTATTACATGATACATATTATGTAGTAGCCCACTTCCATTATGTGTTATCCATAGGAGCAGTATTCGCAATCATAGGAGGTGTTATTCAATGGTACCCATTATTTACAGCATTAACTATAAATAATACATGATTAAAAATACAATTTACAATTATATTTATTGGAGTAAACTTAACATTCTTCCCTCAACACTTTCTAGGACTAGCAGGAATACCACGACGATATTCAGACTATCCAGATGCATATACATCATGAAATGTAGTATCAAGAATTGGGTCCACAATTTCTATTGTAGGAATCATTATATTCATTGTAATTATATGAGAAAGAATGGTTACAAACCGGTCAATCATATTTAGAGCTAATATAAGAAGATCAACAGAATGACTACAAAATAATCCGCCTGCAGAACACAGTTACTCAGAACTACCATTAATTTCTAGATTCTAATATGGCAGATTAGTGCAGTAGATTTAAGCTCTACAAATAAAGGTTTGACCTTTTATTAGAAAAATTTATTAATGGCAACATGATCAAATTTATCCCTTCAAGATGGAGCTTCACCATTAATGGAGCAACTATCATTCTTCCATGATCATACTATGGTCGTATTATTATTAATTACAGTAATTGTAGGTTATGCCCTAAGTTACATATTATTCATTGCTTATACAAACCGAAACATACTTCACGGACATTTAATTGAGACAATCTGAACAGCACTACCAGCAATTACACTAATTTTTATTGCACTCCCATCATTACGACTACTATATTTACTTGATGATTCAGTAGACGCAATAATCACAATTAAAACAATTGGACGACAATGATACTGAAGATATGAATATTCAGACTTTATAGATGTAGAATTTGACACTTATATAACACCAGAACAAGACTTAGAAAACGACGGATTTCGACTTCTAGATGTAGATAATCGAACAATTCTACCAATAAATACAGAAGTACGAGTATTAACAAGAGCATCGGACGTTCTACACTCATGAGCAGTACCTGCATTAGGGGTTAAAATTGATGCAACACCAGGTCGACTAAACCAAGGAACATTTACAATAAACCGGCCTGGACTGTTCTTTGGACAATGCTCAGAAATCTGTGGAGCAAACCACAGATTTATACCAATTGTAATTGAAAGAACTTCAGTAAACTTATTTATCAAGTGATTATCTAAGATAATCTAAGGAGTTAGTTAAAATATATAACATTAGAGTGTCAATCTAAAATAACTAAATAATTAGTACACCTTGAAATACATCAGATGACTGAAAGTAAGTAATGGTCTCTTAAACCAAAAAATAGTAAATTAACGACTACTTCTGATGGGGAAATTCAATCCAAATCCCTCAAATATCTCCTCTTATATGATTCTCCCTATTTATTATATTTTCAACCACATTAATTTTATTTAATCAAATAAACTTTTTCTCATTTAAACCAAACCTTATTAAAAGAGCAGAAAAAAGAACAATTGACATAAAGAACTTAAATTGAAAATGATAACAAACTTATTTTCAACATTTGATCCATCAACTAATATCTTCAATTTATCATTAAATTGAACTAGAACATTCTTAGGATTATTATTAATCCCATCAATATTTTGACTTACACCATCACGAATTAATATTATTTGAAATAAACTAAACTTAACCTTACACAATGAATTTAAAACATTACTAGGACCAAAATCATTTAATGGAACAACATTCATCTTCATTTCAATCTTTATTATAATATTATTTAACAATTTCATAGGATTATTCCCTTACATTTTTACTAGAACAAGACATTTAGCATTAACATTTGCAATCGCTCTACCTATATGATTAAGATTTATGTTATTTGGATGAATTAATCATACCAATCACATATTTACACACCTTGTTCCCCAAGGAACACTGCCTGCATTAATATCATTTATAGTATTAATTGAAACAATTAGAAATATCATTCGACCAGGTACGCTAGCAGTATAGCACTGCTATCACTTAGTAGCGGAAAAGCATCCGGACCAGACGAGATACCCGTAAGATTCTACAGTGATTATGCTAAAGAACTTGCCCCCTTTCTATCAGCAATTTATCGTAGATCTCTGGAAGAACGTAAAGTACCTAGCGACTGGAAGAAAGCGCAGGTCGTTCCCATTTTCAAGAAGGGTCATAAATCAGATGCGAATAATTATAGGCCTATTTCGCTTACGTCAATCTGTTGTAGAATAATGGAACATGTTTTACGTTCTCGTATTATGACGTTCTTAGATAATACAAATCTCCTTCATCATAACCAACATGGATTCCGCAAACAGAGATCATGTGAAACTCAGCTCGCCCTATTTGTCCAAGAAATTCACAGTGCCGTAGACACTGGCGAGCAGATTGATGCCGTATTCCTGGACTTCAGGAAGGCATTTGATACGGTTCCGCACTTACGTTTAGTGAAAAAAATACGAGCTTACGGAATATCGGACCAGGTTTGTGATTGGATTCAGGATTTCCTAGAAGAAAGAACACAACATGTCATTCTTAACGGTTCAAAATCTGCAGATGTAGAGGTAATTTCGGGAGTACCGCAAGGAAGCGTGATAGGACCTTTATTGTTTACAATATACATAAATGACTTAGTTGACAACATCGGTAGCTCCGTGAGGCTATTTGCAGATGACACGGTTGTCTACAAGAAAGTAGCAACATCAGAAGACTCGTACGTACTCCAGGAAGACCTGCAGAGGATTAATGAATGGTGCGACAGCTGGCAGCTTTCCCTAAACGTAGATAAATGTAATATAATGCGCATACATAGGGGCAGAAATCCATTCCAGTACGATTATGCCATAGGTGGTAAATCATTGGAAGCGGTAACGACCGTAAAATACTTAGGAGTTACTATCCGGAGCGATCTGAAGTGGAATGATCACATAAAACAAATAGTGGGAAAAGCAGGCGCCAGGTTGAGATTCATAGGAAGAATTCTAAGAAAATGTGACTCATCGACGAAAGAAGTAGCTTGCAAAACGCTTGTTCGTCCGATTCTTGAGTATTGCTCATCAGTATGGGACCCTTACCAGGTTGGATTAATAGAAGAGATAGACATGATCCAGCGAAAAGCAGCGCGATTCGTCATGGGGACATTTAGTCAGCGCGAGAGCGTTACGGAGATGCTGAATAAGCTCCAGTGGCGGACACTTCAAGAAAGGCGTTACGCAATACGGAGAGGTTTATTATCGAAATTACGAGAGAGCACATTCCGGGAAGAGATGGGCAACATATAACTACCGCCCACATATATCTCGCGTAATGATCACAACGAAAAGATCCGAGAAATTAGAGCAAATACGGAGACTTACAAGCAGTCGTTCTTCCCACGCACAATTCGTGAATGGAACAGGGAAGGGGGGATCAGATAGTGGTACAATAAGTACCCTCCGCCACACACCGAAGGTGGCTCGCGGAGTATAGATGTAGATGTAGATGTAGATGTATGTAGCTGCATTTTAAAAATAATTTGCGAAGTAACGTGTATCGAATTAACGTTACTTTTGAACTATTTACTGATTAACACACTTTTCATGTATGTGAAAACAATTTTACTATTGATTTACGAAGAAGAAGCAACCTGGGTGACTTAATGAGTGACGCCTAATTGAAGAAAGGAAGGAAGGTTACGCTTTCAGGTGGAGATGGAGAACAATTTCGGATTGGAAAGAATAGGGAAGGCATTTGGTCGTTTCCTTTTAAAAGGAACCCTGCGTGCATTCTCTAAATCGATTTTTGAAAACCACAGAAACCGGCCACACGCTCGGAATGTTTCCAGGATGGGAAAGGATATCGGCCGTGCCCTTTCAAAAGCGTGTTTGCCTAGAGCGATTTAGGAACATCATGGAAAATCTAAATCAGGATGGCCAGACGCAGATTTGAACCATCGTGCTCTCGAACACTAGTCCATTGTGTTGATCTCTTTCTTTCATTTCGTGCGTCATTGTTCTCGGAATTTAGCCTGGGCGGACGTCACACGCCACCGTTTCAATTTCATCGTTCAATAATTGTTCACTCTGTGTTTTTCTTTTTAGTATAGAGGGCAGCGCACCCTGTGATCGAACACGCTGAGCTACCGTGCCGGCTCTATTACGTCGCCCAGCCATTTCGCTAGCTATGTCGTCTGGTGCCGGTCATGGTTGATTACGTAATAGGGGGAATACGAGTACCACTGAAACGGTTTTCCGTGGTTCCCTTACATAATTACTAGTGAATACCAGTCTTGTTTCTTCATAAGACAAAAGAATATTCCCTTTTATATCTATTCGGCTGAATTGTCCTTCTGTCTTGCGTGTCATCGGTCCCAACAGTGTTTACCTCTAACTTTTACTTGTCATCCTCCTACAGTATGTTGCTATTCGTGCAAATTAGTAACCGTTACAGCTCGAAAGCTCTGTTAGCAAGACCTGATTTTGACATGATAACTTCTTTATTGCAAGCAATTTTTTTCTCACGACAATGTCGATTTCTTTGCATTCTTAAGAAGACGAGAATGGCAATGTGACACTCTTTAAAGTTCGCAGTGAAATTTTCATAAATAGGTGGGAGGTCTGCATAACGTGCAAATCAAGTTTACTGTTTCTTCCCAGTTACCAAATATTTATACACTCCAGGAAGTGAAACTGCATTTCTCGTTATATGTAGTAAATTTCCCAGGTTGTATTCCGAGAAGTGTCAGTACACTATTTTTGTCAGTGGCTCTGGAAGGTTTTAAAATACATTGTGATGTTTAAGAAACAACTGTTACGTTCATCTCCTCACCAACAGCACTGTCAAAACGCTCGCCTCCTTGTTTACTCTTAGTTCCCGACAACCATGAAATATTAAGCGCGTGCTCGAGTAGAACATTGTATATACCGCTATGACCTCGATGACAGCTTAATACGAACTGTAGATGTAGTAAAAGAAATATCCATCGGTCTCTTCGTAAATTATATTGGAAACAGAAAGATATCTAAATGACTATGAAAACAATATATGTTTTTTTTTAGTTTCAGATGTATTAACACTCACTGGACTAAACAAAAGACGTCACCCAAACTCAGTTTCGTGGATGCGTCCCGGTAACGCCACGGTGCTGCAGCCACTTTACGAAAGACCGGGGCTGAGACGCTGATCTTTGCTAAAAATACGAATAAGTGTAGTAAACATACATTTACATTCTGCGTACAAGCCGGTTGCAGACGATACTCGCCTTCACTAATTTAAAGGGACTGCGGCAGTCTTAAATCAGAATGGCCTGAGGGAAATTTGAAACTCACTCCTCTTCAATTTGAATCCTGTCTGTTAACCATCACACCATATCACCCTGCTTCCATCACTATCTGCCTATAATCACAAGCTGAAAATATCTACGAGGAGGGTATACTAAAACTTGTCCCGCACTCTTAATGGGAGCAATTATGTAGGTATACAGGATTACTCTTATTAACGTTTAAAAACCCCAGAAACAACGTAGATGACACAGACAAGTAATTTTATAAGACACATGGGGTCGCAAATGTAGGGAAATACCCCAAAAATGTGCAAGAGACGTTCAACATATCATGTCACCAGATAACGGACTTTGCCACACGTGTAGATCTTTGGCTTGGTCATGAAGAGATGATTGAGCGATGCAATACCTGCATTCGAGCAAACGGTGCATGTTTCGAACACCTTTTGTAAATGTGATCTGTTGTAAACGTAAAAGTTTAAGAACTATTGTCCTCGCTGTAACCAAGTAAAAGCTGTTCTTATTTTGTGTTTCTATCCGTTCCTCCGTTATTTTCTGATTAAAGACATTATTTAGTAAAGAAAACAAAGGTGCTTTACGGGTAATGATGAAATTCGGAAGCTTATACTCATTTACATGAGACGCAATACGGTAGGTTCCTGTTCTACTGTGCTTTGCAATAAACCAGCAGAGACCGCGAGACCGGTAAATAAATTAAGCGCATGACTGTCTAACGTAATGAAAAAATCTCACCTCAATGTAAGCGTATGACTGTCTGTCACAATGAAAAAAAAATAGAATCATACATACTGCCTGCGAGACGCAAGACTCTAACATGAGCCCCACACGATAAAGGCCCAAAGCCACACCGACAGGAATATTTGATTGGGGTTGGAATGATCAGGTGCGACAAACAGATAGGTTTAAGCGCTGCACGTGCAGCGTAGTACGTCATGTGGTGACGTCACATGTTCAACATCTGTCATGCACTTTTGGGGTATTTTTCGATATTTGTGACGCCATGTGTCTTCCAATAAATCACTTGTCTCAGCGTCATCTACGTTGCTTCGGAGTGTTTTTAAATGTTAATAAGAATCATCCTGTACGATGACTAAGTTCGTAATTACGTGTGCGATAAAGGCCATGTTTATTATTATTGTGACTACCAAATTTGGAAATTTGTGGTAAGGTCTTATGAGACCAAACTGCTGAGGTCATCGGTCCCTAAGCTTACGCACTACTTAATCTAACTTAAACTAACTTACGCTAAGGACAACACACACACACCCATACCCGAGAGGGGACTCGAACTTCCGACGAAGGGAGCCACGCGGGCCATGACAAGGCGCCTGAGACAGCGCGGCTACCCCGCGCGGCGTGACTATCACTACTATTATTATTATTGCGATTTTTGTTTTACACTCATGCTCATAAATTAAGGATAACTGCAGAATGTGGTGCCACACAACACGGCACTACACAAAACTGGCGCTAATAGCACAGGCACATAGGGAACACACACTACACAGATCTGTAAGTCCACGGTAATGGTGATAAGTTGAAAAAACCTTCCCGAAACACATGTGCTACAAAACGCCACTGTTTCCTGCACATGTACCCGAACATCAATATGGGATATGATCACCATGCACACGTACACAGCCCGCACAACGGGTTGGCATACTCTGGATCAGGTGGTTGAGCAGCTGCTGGGGTATAGCCTCCCATTCTTGCACCAGTGCCTGTCGGAGCTCCTAAAGTGTCCTAGGGGTTTGAAGACGTGCAGTCCGACGTACGTCGACCGAGAGCATCTCAGACGTGCTCGATGGGGTTTAGGTCTGGAGGACAGGCAGGCCACTCCATTCGCCTGATATCCCCTGTTTCAAGGTACTGCTCCACGACGGCAGCTCAGTGGGGCCGTGCGTTATCATCCATCAGGAGGAAGGTGGGACCCACTGCACCGCTTTAAAGGCGGACATACTGGTGCAAAATGACGTCCCGGTACACCTGACCTGTTACAGTTCCTCTGTCAAAGACATGGAGGGGTGTATGTGCACCAATCATAATCATATCCTTCACCATCAAACAATGACCTCCATACAGGTCCCTTTCAAGGACATTAAGGGGTTGGTATCTGGTTCCTGGTTCACACCAGATGAAAACCCGGCGAGAATCACTGTTCAGGCTATACCTGGACTCGCCCGTAAACATAACATGGAACCACTGTTCCAATGACCATGTACTGTGTTCTTGACACCAGACTTTACGGGCTCTCCTGTGACCAGGGGTCAGTGGAATGCACTTAGCAGGTTTCCCGGCGAATAAACCATGTCTGTTCAGTCGTCTGTAGACTGTGTGTCTGGCGACAACTGTTCCAGTGGCTGTAGTCAGGTCCCGAGCAAAGCTACCTGCAGTACCCCGTGGCCGTCTCCGGGCACTAATGGTGAGATATCGGTCTTCTTGTGGTGTTGTACACTGTGGACGTCCCGTACTGTAGTGCCTGGACACGTATTCTGTCTGCTGGAATCGTTTCCATAATCTTGAGATCATACTTAGTTGCACACGGTGGGCCCGTGCTACGACCTGATGTGTTTGACCAGCCTCCTGTCGCCCCTCATAACGTCATCAATATGTGTTCTTTGAGCCATTTTCAACGCACAGTCACCATTACCACGTCCGAAAACGTCTGCACACTTACTCACTGCACCGTACTCTGACATGCACAAACACACCTGCAGCGCCACCGTGCGACGACCGCAGGTCAGATGCACCGTATGGTCATACCCCGAGGTGATTTAAACCCACAAACTGCCCACTAGAGTGTTGTTTCATCATGTATCACCATTATCTTTAATTTATGAGCATAAGTGTATATTGTATCGTAACATAGTACCTGGATCAGTCTGGTATTATCTTGTTCCCAATCAGCTAATGTTAAATCAAAACCAAACGAAAGCCGATTCCAAATAATGGAATTCAATTTGCACTTTATTTTATAAATAAAAAGTAGACATTCTGCTTCGATTTAATCCAGTGTCAAAGGATTTTATACGTGACGCATGTGATTAATAAAACTTGCGCTGCTTGTGTTAGAATACAACGACATTGAGCATCAGGATACGCAACCAAAGAGACACAGTGACAAACCAGAATCAACTTACTGTATTTAATGATACTAGCTGCGCTTTTTTTATATTATTATTATTATTATTATTTTGTCAGGTTCTGTTGGTCAATTTGAATCAGAGGTATCTCATAGCGGAACGTGTCATTATACAGCCTGAGTCGCCTAATACATTGTATTTCATAAACGGTTCAAAATATTTCAGTAAACGATAAACGATAGTGCGTATTGCTCCATCGTTAACAGGCTTCCGGGGTACTGAAGCAAATATTTTTTTAAATGTTTTCAAGCAGAACGTGTAGCTTTTTATAACAGCACTCGACAGTTCGTGAAGCTGAGCTGCAACAATATAGCATTTGTTAATCATAGTAGTGAAATGCGTAGCCAAATAAATTGCAAAATCTGTCAAATATGAGTCTTATGTTTATTTGTGACAAACATTTTTCACACAAGGTTGTGTTAATAGACTTTGGCCTTTCATTTTGCACATTTACCTTTTTTTTTCTTTTTCATGGAAATTTTAACTGTGAACTTCATAAGAAGTCGAGTGCAGCTATGAAAGTACGTTACTCCGTCAGAAAAATCTATAGCTGATTCAATATCTCGATAAGCAAAGAGTTCTGAAACCTCGTCTTGAAATTCGGAATCAAGAAAGAAAATACGAAAGCAATTGGTACATATGAGTATCAATACAGCTATAGGAATTTGGAATTTGTTTTAAGGAATATGGGGCCAAACTGCTGAGGTCATCTGTCCCTAGGCCTGTTCACTACTTAATCTAACACACACACACACACCCATGCCCGAGGGCGGACTCGAACCTCCGAAGGGGGGAGCCGCGCGAATCGTGACAAGGTGCCTCGGATCGCACGGCTATCCCGCGCGGCTACAGCTATAGGCTACAAACTACTAAGAAAAACTTATTTTCAAAACAAAAAGTGTGCTGTTTAACATGGGTGTGAAAATGTACGATTCATCACATATTTTTCAATTTGGGTGAAATTGGCTATTTATTAAAAGTAGAAGGATTGCTAACAATTAGTTCATGAACGAACCTTTCTTTATTACTACATTGCTAATCACACGAGGTAAGAGTTCTCCCTTCTTCACATGAAAGCGAATGCTGTTAAATAAGTTTGTTGTTCCATCCAAAAAAACTATATTTGCTTCAGTATTTCGCTAAACAAAGAGTTTTGAATCCTCGTCTTGAAATTCCATACCGTTTGAGAGATACTAAGTTTGTTCGTAAGGGGGATCCATGTAAGGTAATTTGACATAAAACTTATTGTTATCGAACGACAGTGAAAATTACCGTGACAAGTTATGGAGTGACAACCAGCGCCACTACTACTATAGACACTGCGTACACTGCTCTTGTCCGTCCTCCTTTGGAGTACTGCTGCACGGTATTGGATCAGTTTAAAATAGGAAGGATGGAGTACATCGGAAAAGGTCAATATCGCGAAATCGGGGAGAGAATGTCACGAATATGATAAGCAAGTGCGGGTGGCAATCATGGAAACAAAAGCGTTTGTCGTTGCTGCGAGATATGAAATTTCAGTCATCAAATTTCTCCTCCGAATGAGAAAATAATTTGTTGGCGCCCACCTGCGTAGGGACAAATGCCTATCATAATAACATATGAGAAATCAGGGCTCGCGCACGGAAAGATTTTAAGTGTTCGTTTATTCCGCCCGCTGTTCGGGAGTGGGACTGTAGAGAAAGATCTCGAAGATGTTCAATGAACTCTCTGGCAGGCGCTTAATTGTGAATTACAGAGGAGACATGTAGATATAGATAGGATGTTGAACGCGAGGGAAAAGGTGGGGTTACCCAACAAGAGTACGTAATACATCAACCTCTCGTACGTATATGTTCTACTTTAACTGTATTTACCTCAAAATCAACTGAATAAGCCGAGGCAACTGAAGAATTATTATAAAATGGAGTTAATGACTTTCTGTTTACAATTTAATAATGTCATTCATGTTGAAGAAAAGCACAATCCTGCAAATGTACGTACTTCACTCTAACAATGACACGTTTTCAATACAAAGAAAATAATGACAACAGCGATGTCAATAATCAAATAACGCTCCGCTTCATTTATACCATTCTCGATGATTTCATTAAATAGCGCTATGCTTCTTCAATAACGTACTCATTTATTTCATTAATGTGCATTACATATGTGAATGGCAACATAGAAGAGTTCAAAGCAAAGAGATTTCTGGCGCATGTCACAGGTTATAAGTCGTGCGGTTTGACACAATGTTCAAAACACTATCCCTGGTTGGTTCACCGACATTATGAAAACGATTCTATTGCTCAGTCCACTGAACAGTAATCCGTGCTCGACCATTAGGGGACTGCAATTGGGCAGAGCGAATGACAACCAGTGCACGCGAAGTTTAAAAGCTGTATGATCAGAAGATTATAACTGCGTACTATCAGATTTATGGCCCCAATTTTCACATGGGATCGATTGCTGGGGCTGATATCTGATACGTGTGCCTTTGTCACCCTTTTTTTTAAATTCTCCTGGAAAGTATGAAAGTGATTCAAAAATAAGGTAGGAAAATTGCCACCGCCACTTTTGTCCCAAATAAAAACAAAACAAAACAACACTTCAGGCGTTGGCCCCTACCAAATCCTACTCCCAGTAGAACTAACCTAGAGCTATGAGGGGGCAAGAAAGGATAAAGGAAAGGAAACCACAAGGGAGTCGTGAAAATTTAACATTATTAGTTATTTGTTTTTTTATTTTTATTTTTTATTCCTTTTCTTTTTGTTTTGTATATGAGCGCCTTGAGCAGCGGGTTGTCCCGGCCAACACGTCCAAACGTGTCTTCTCGATGAGTGGGAGTCGATTCCGTTGTCGTTTCTGTTCGGGGAGCTTCAGATCAGTTCAGATCATTTTTCAGCTTCTCATGGCTAGGACGTTCCAACTGAAAGGCGGATCGTTAAAGGTGCTCCCTAAGACATTCGAGAAGCATTGCTGATAGTGTGGGTTGCGTGGTAGGACCCAGTGTCGTTCGTTGAGGTAATTCCAATATCCTAGCCCTGACATGGCCAGAATTAAAAAGATAACGGATCATGAGGTCACAGATCGAGTTCAATCCACGTCAGAGTATGAGGTCAGGTTGGTGATGTTTCCTTTTAAGTATCTATGGGCGGACGACTTGCCTGCGCGTAGCAATACTAAATTCTACACACAACACTTTCTCGTGAATCAGTCTATTAATGAAAAATGTATCAATATTCCTACAGTAGTTCCTGCGATGAGCCTTCACATACAGACAGAAAGACGGGGCGAGATACATTAATTTATACTACGTAGCGATAGAAGATATATATGGAGGTACAAATTCTGGCTAGCTTCGATGCTATATGGATACCGCCTCCTTTGCAGCTGACCAGCTCGCAGCTCCCTTCATTTCCACGAGGTATCAGTCAGACTCCAATTAAATACGCAACAGATAAAATACACACATCAACAAAAGTTTTGCATCTCCCTGGTTCCCAGAACTCCTGAAGACAGACGTTGACTGTGGATATTGACGTGGAGGAGATACAGAGAGACAGGAACTGTCGATGACATGCCTCGCTCAGGCCGTCCGAGGGCTACTACTGCAGTGGATGACCGCTACCTACGGATTATGGCTCGGAGAAACCCTGACAGCAACGCCACCATGTTGAATAATGCTTTTCGTGCAGCCACAGGACGTCGTGTTGCGACTCAAACTGTGCGCAATAGGCGACATGATGCGCAACTTCACTCCCGACGTCCGTGGCGAGGTCCATCTTTGCAACCACGACACCATGCAGCGCGGTACAGATGGGCCCAACAACATGCCGAATGGACCGCTCAGGATTGACATCACCTTCTCTTCACCGGTGAGTGTCGCATATGCCTTCAACCAGACAATCGTCTGAGACGTGTTTGGAGGCAACCCGGTCAGGCTGAACGCCTTAGACACACTGTCCAGCTAGTGCAAGAAGGTGGAGGTTCCCTCCTGTTTTGAGATGGCATTATGTGGGGCTAACGTACGCCAATGGTGGTCATCGAGGGCGTCGTAAAGGCTGTAAGATACGTGAATGCCATCCTCCGATAGATAGTGCAACCATATCGGCAGCATATTGGCGAGACATTCGTCTTCATGGACGACAATTCGCGCCCCCATCGTGCACATCTTGTGAATGACTTCCTTCAGGTTAACGACATCGCTCGATCAGAGTTGCCAGCATGTTCTCCATACATGAACCCTATCGAACATGCCTGGGATAGACTGAGAAGAGCTATTTTTTGACGACGTGGCTCACCGACCACTCTGAGGGACCTACGCCGAATCGCCGTTGAGGAGTGGTACAATCTGGACCAACAGTGCCTTGATGAACTTGTGGATATTATTCCATGACGAATACAGGCATGCATCAATGCAAGAGGACGTGCTACTGAGTATTAGAGGTACTGGTGTGTACAGCGATTTGGACCGCCACCTCTGAAGGTCTCACAGTATGGTGGTACAACATGCAATGTGTGGTTTTCATGAGCAATAAAAAGGACGGAAATGATGTTTATGTTGATATCTATTCCAATTTTCAGTACGGGTTCCGGAACTCTCGGATCCGGGGTGATGTAAAACTTTCTTTGATGTGTGTATATGTATTACTCGTTCATAATTACTATTTATCATAAATTATAAACACACACCATCCTAACAAATTTTTTTGTGTGGCCATCCTCAGCAACAAGCGTATAAATATTTGTTTTGTAAATAAAACTGCCTTTTCCTGCAGCTAGTTACTTTATTTATCTCATACGCGTTTCGCCTTCTCCTGTTCTAAGGCATCATCAGTGGGATCTATAACGATACAGTTTTGTTAGTTATAGATTATCAAACAGTCCACTTCGCGATTTTTGTAAAAAAAGTAATTACTTACGATTTGCTGATCTGCGTTTCCTCACATCTAGTCTTGAGGTCGCACTACCACTTTTATCACTGCTATATAATCACATCTTTGTGTTCTCGCCTTCCACATACTGTTCATCTGTTTCTCACTATTTTTTGTGGTGGACTATAGTTCTCTTGTCACTCGATACAACTATTTCGTCGTACACTGCTTTTCACAGCGTAATGGTGTCGCAATATTTACGCTGTGAAAAGCGTATGGGGTAAATAAAGTAAGTAGCAGCAGGAAATGGCAGTTTTATTTACAAAACAAATATTTACACACCATCCTCATGAATCATTTAATCTATCAGTGAAAACCGTATCAAAATCTGTTTAGCAGTTCCTGAGATAAGTCTTCACATACAGACAAAAAACGAGGCTGGGGACTTTATATACATATGTATGTATATATAAAGTGGTAATCTTGCAAGGGTATTTCAGGGTAGGATGTGCTTAGAAATAGTTGTTCAGAAAAAAATTCGATGCGATGCGCCAATTCCGTACCGTAGAGACGGTGTCGTCAAACGTGTTCTTCGTTTGATTTCCTAAAACCGACCAAGAGAGCGATACAAAAATTGGACATCGGACGCCAACAAGGGTCGAATCCGAGCCAAAGGCTGAGCAGTCTCGTGCTCTATCATCTATGTTGTGGGGACAATTGACATTAATTGTATCTGGTGGGACGCTTGAATTTACGCGTCCAACGGCGTGATTGATTCAATTCAACGGCGCAGCGTAACGAATTTTTTCTAAACAATTATTTCTCAGGACAACCTACACTGCAATACAAGCTTTTCAGACTGTTTCTAAGCACCATGTATAAGTAAGTAAAACTGGATGAGTGTGTTCTACATCCGAAGGAGCCCGACTGTGTGGTAAGAGGAACGTGAACGTGAATGTGTGAATAACGGCAGGCACGTCATGTGTCACTGTGGTGAGCGGCGCACAGTAGGCGTGCTGCCTAAATTGGTCGTGTGACCACGGAGCCCGCCCTATCGTGGCACACATCGCAGCTTCCAGCCTCGAGTCGATCACTGACATTTCGGTAGTTACCGAGAGCGCGGCCCCAGCACGGTAATGACGACAAACGGCGGTAATTGTTGCTAATGCCCGGTTGCTTCCAGAAAAAGGAAGACGGCGCAACTGCCCGTAAAAATATATGCATACGGTTCCGGCAGTGTTCGCTGCGCTTCAAACATGCAATAATGTCATCATTCAGTTACGTGACTAGGCTCTCAGCTTTTCCATCGGACTTGTGAGTGAATGCTTACTCTGTAATAATCAAATTTGATATTTGTGGGGCTTCACGTCCTCGCAATTGTGAACGCTTGGTGACAATTTCAGGGATGACAGTTAGTCAGCCGAAATGAAGAGTTAATATACTTAAAATTTTGCGTTAAATTTAAGTAGCATTCGTCAGGAAGGCTGCGTCAGAATTCTTAGTCAGGCACAGTCTTTTTACTTTACTTTACCAATGCAACAATACCCCCATGATCACGAAGCATATCACTAAGACAATTGATTAATACCGAAATAAAGTAAATAAGTAATAAATAAACTCATCGAATATACAATTATCTCAGCCACATGCGCAAATTTTGTAAATTATATTCAGTATAATCAGCCGATCCAATCACAAGGCGTACACTGAAAACCACACGACCTGATTTGGACTAAAATACCCATTTCGACGCACAGTGAACACCCCTGTACGGCCATTTCCGTCGCCACACCAGATCGGTCTATGTATATAAACTTGATAACGAGACTTTTGTTTACATCTATATTGCCCCTGCGAGAAGATTACAATATTATTGTTCAAAAAATGGCTCTGAGCACTATGGGACTCAACAGCTGAGGTCATTAGTCCCCTAGAACTTAGAACTAGTTAAACCTAACTAACCTAAGGACATCACAAACATCCATGCCCGAGGCAGGATTCGAACCTGCGACCGTAGCGGTCTTGCGGTTCCAGACTGCAGCGCCTTTAACCGCACGGCCACTTCGGCCGGCAATATTATTGTGACTGAAGCGATTTCGAGGATACGTCAAAAAGCAAGTTATATATTATTATGGCATGCCAAGCAACTTATCAAATGCTGCACCACTTCCAAGTGACACACACACATGACAGCAGTTTTCAAAATACTCAACAAGTCTCTGTAAACAAGAGTCGGAACGTTCTACCAGTCGTTGAGTTCCTCGATGACAGAAATACACTCCTCGGTTACGGTGCTATTTCGAGGACCGCTCGTCATTAAAAAATCTCTTTCGCCTGAGATGTTCTTTCAGCTCGCCGGAAAGATGGAAACTGGATGGTGCAAGATCTAGACTGCGTATTGGATCAGCGTCATCCACGCCTGAGAGGATTCACTCAAATTTATTGCACCATTTCACTAAGGCTGGATATGATACATATACCGCCAGAATTTCATGGTAAATCAGAGCGTAATTTAGACATTTTACTCTCAAGAATCTTACTGTCCAACGCATGTCAACGTTGGAGAAAGTTTCCAGTCGGCGTGTAACTTACTTTCTGAAGCCCCTACAGAATGTATGTTTCAAACCTTTAGGAGGAGGTCATAGTGGGTGCACAGACGATTATACTGAGATAGCGAACGAATAGTCAGAGATGCATATTTATTGTGTTATGGACATACACAGCGTACTCCGAATAACAACAACGTAGCTCACAGCAACTGTTCAAAGTGACGAACGCCAGTCTCAGTGTATGCATGGCAACGGCGCATGAAGTTCTGCCGCACTCTCTCAAAGATCCCTGTTGTCTGCTGCAGCATGGACCCTAGGAAGCAGGTCTTGATCCGTTTCTACGGGGGTTTCGATGTAAACTCAGAGGAAAAGGTGCAGAGGTGTGAGATCCGTCGCTCGCGCTGACCGTGGGATTCGACCTCCCCTTCCAATCCAACGATGAGGATACTAGTTGTTCACGTGCTCGCGGATATTAACATCGGAGTGAGCTAGTGCGCCGTCGTATTGAAACCACATCGTTTCATGGACAACAAGGGGTACAGTCTGCGAGAACTGTGACAGCTCATCTCGCAGGAACACCAGGTAACGTGGACCAGTCAAACGGGGAGGCAGCAAATAAGGTCCTACAAGGCAATATTGGACAATGCCAGCCCACACGTTGACAGATAATCATTGCTGGTGGCCACCAGTGTCAGTAGCGTGGGGATTGTCCACATCTATATCTACGTGATTACTCTGCCATTCACAATAAAGTGTTTGGCAGAGGGTTAAATTTTTCTGTGCGAGCCCTGATTTCTCTTATTTTATCGTGATGATCATTTCTCCCTATGTAGGTGGGTACCAACAGAGTGTTTTCGCAATCGGAGGAGAAAACTGGTGACTGAAATTTCGTGAGAAGATCCCGTCGCAACGAAAAACGCCTTTGTTTTAATGATTGTCACTCCAATTCGCATATCATGTCTGTGACACTATCTCCCCCATTTCGCGATAATACAAAACGGGCTGCCCTTCATTGTACCTTTTTCGATGTCATCCGTCAGTCCCACCTGATGTGGATCCCACACCGCCCAGCAATACTCCAGAATAGGGCGGACAAGCGTGGTGTAAGCAGTCTCTTTAGTAGACCTGTTGCACCTTGTAAGTATTCTGCCAATGAATCGCAGTCTTTGGTTTGCTCTACCCACAATGTTATCTATGTGATCGTTCCAATGTAAGTTATTTGTAACTGTAATCCCTAAGTATTTAGCTGAATTTGCAGCCTTCAGATATGTGTGACGTATCGCGTAATCGAAATTTAGCTGATTTCTTTTAATACTCATGTGAATAACTTCACACTTTTCCTCATTCATTGTCAACTGCCACTTTTCGCACCATACAGATATCTTATCTAAATCATTTTGCAAGTCGTTTTGATCATCTGATGACTACATGACGGTAAATGACAGCATCATCTGCAAACCATCTAAGACGGCTACTGCCGGCCGGGGTGGCCGAGCGGTTCTAGACGCTACAGTCTGGAACCGCGCGACCGATACGGACACAGGTTCGAATCCTGCCTCGGGCATGGATATGTGTGATGTCCTTAAGTTAGTTAGGTTTAAGTAGTTCTAGGGGACTGATGACCTCAGTAGTTAAGTCTCATAGTGCTCAGAGCCATTGGAACCATTTAAGACGGCCACTCAGATTGTCTCCTACGTCGTTAATATACGTAGATCAGGAACAATAGAGGGCCTATAACACTTTCTTGGGGAACGCCGGATATTACTTCTGTTTTACTCGATGACTTTCCGTCTATTACTACGAACTGTGACCTTTATGACAGGAAATCACGAATCCAGTCGCATAACTGAGGCGACACTCCGTAGGCACGCAGTTTGGTTAGAAGACGATTGTGAGGAACGGTGTCGAAAGCCTTCTGGAAATCTAAAAACATGGAATCAATTTGACATCCCCTGTCGATAGCACTTATTACTTCATGAGTATAAAGAGCCAGTTGTGTTTCACAAGAACTATATTTTCTGAATACGTACTGATTATGTGTCAATAAATCGTTTTCTTCGAGGTATTTCATAATGTTCGAATACAGTGTATGTTCCAAAACCCTTCTGCAAATCGACGTTAGTGACATGGGCCTGTAATTCAGCGGATTACTCCTACTTCCCTTTTTGGGTATTGGTGTGACTTGGGCAATTTTCCAGTCTTTTGGACCGACTGAAATTTCAATTAATATTATAATTATTATTCCTCATCATCATCATCTCCCTTTCAAGTATTAGAATGTTGCCTGTTCCGAACTCATGAATAAGATCATTCCCTTCGTTTTCGAGGTCTTTCAATATCTCTTTTGCCCATTCGGCTTGTAGTTCAGAATCTTCTGGGGAATTTTGTGACGTGGCATTCTCATGAGGTATTGCCTCCAATTCTCACGATCTTTTTGGGTTTTTGCAGTCATGTTGAAAACATTTAATTCTGTTCTAATACCTTCACTTCTAATCATGCCTCTTCTTGTGCAGCCCTTCGTCTTCCTTATGAACAGGGTCTATGCTGACTGAATTTTATTTTCTTGTATTTCTTTCTTTGTGGTAACCCAGCTTTCGCCTCCATAGGATTATTTTATAGAATTTGTCGATGGTATCTTTTTGGACTTTATAGCATAACGTTCTGCTAATGGTACCACAGACAGCTTGGAAATCGTGTATTTTATTTTCATTACCAGAGTCAAAATCAAAACTAATAGCACAGCCTATATAAAAGATTTGAAAGACTTGTTCTAAAACTGAATTATCCAAAATAATTTTTGATCTGACTGGATAATTTCCTCGAAATGCTATTATCTTCGTTTTATTGCCACAAATTTCGAAGCTGTACTTATTGCCTATTTCTTTCAGCTGGTGTACTGATCTTTGGAGGCCATCTTCATTCTTTTGACTAATAACAATATCTTCTGCAAACAGAAGCACATTCAGGTATTCCCCATTCGTTTTATAAATTCCTTTGTTTATTTTACATTATCATTTACGAAGAATGAAGTCAATATAAATATTACAAAGAGTAGGTGATTGCCCAAAAACTTCTCTTACACCATAGTTAATAATTATTTCTTGTAATCAATTCCTATCTGTGTTTATTACAATTTGTGTATATTTGTAAAGGTTTTTCATTGCTTCCATTAGGCGATAAGGATATCCACGTTCAGACAAAATTTCCACAGGTTGTCACGGCTCACACCGTCAAAATCCTTCTCAAGGTCGATAAAGCTCGTATGGATTTCTGTAGCTTCCTGTTTTCCAGTAGCTTTTTCTTTTTTTCATGCCTTTAAACAGTCTTGTAGCTCCTCCATTGTAATTGGATCTATTATTTCATCATACATCCTTTCTCCAGTGTCATCTGCGGCCTTGTGCACACCAAAAGTCTGTATAAAGATTTATCCATTGTTCACTGGGTATAATGTTCAGTGTAGCAGTGTCCTTTTCTTCCTTGTTCAGGGCTTCCATTACTCTGCACGCACATTGCTGTCTACCGTACGTCGTGTTCTAAGACGCTTATAAACTAGTCTCAGGACTCTTGGAGTGCTTTGCGCGCTATCTATTTCGCAGCGTTCCTCTTTATTTAGTATCTTTCCCGGCTTTGTGTTTTTGTCAGTAGAAACATCAACTAAACTACTTGTTTTTCTATAATGGTTCCTTTAATTTCTTTGTTACAACTGTTTTCTTCCTTTTACCACGTACTTCTGAGACTGCTTCGATGAAGTAAGTCTTAATATTATTCCATTCTATATCTATGTCTTTATTGCCTGATAGTGAAACAAGCTTTTCTTGGACTCTGTACTGATAAAATTACCTAGTACAATAATTCGACAGGAGATATAATTTGAAAACTCATGTTGGGTCTTTTTTTGGAGTTTCTTTGTTTTCTTCCATTTTGATAGTAGCCGTATCTTACTGCCTAAAAGTAAGGGGTCACTACATAATCACTTTCTCTATAAACACGTATATCTTGCATGAGATTCTTCATTTTATTATTAATTAATATGTACTCAATTACAGACCTTATTCATCATGCATTCCATGTAAACTTGTGAATGTCTTTCTTTCTGTAAAACGTGTTGGTAATTCTAAAATTATTGGAAGAGGCAAATTGACATAGTTCCTGTCCATTATTATTAAGAGGGTTTCTCCAAATAATCCTACTATTCCTGATATAGGTAGGTTTCTAACTCTTGCATTTAAATCACCAACGACGGCAACATTGTCTGTCTCGTTAATTTTCTTCACTTCTTTCTAGAGATCATCATAAAAAGTGTCAGTACCATCTTTCCTTCCCTCCTGTGGGCTATATACACCTATAACTGTTAAAAGGCCTCTTTGAATTTGAAATCTGGCTGCTGTTATTCTTTAATTTACGAAGCTGTATTCACGAATCTTTCCTCTCCATTCATCATTGACTAAAATTGCTATTCCAGCACTAGCTCGTTTTCTTTGAGGCGTGTCACTGTACGCCAACCAGTAATCTGCCAAAACTGTTGTTCCTTTTACTTCTTCCTTAGTTTCTGTTATTATTGCAATGTCTTTCAGAAGTTCATTTAACTCGCTCTCTTTGTTGGCTAGTCCTCGAACATTCCACGTTGCCAAAGACATGTAATCAGTAATGCCAAATGGTTTGTCCTTTAAAATTTCTGGTCGTCGCCTGTTGATCCAGTCCTGTATACGAGGCTGTTTGTGAGATTGTCGTTAGTCTAACAATCCCCTGGCTGCGTTACGAGCGCTGCGTGGGTTAAGTCGCATTATGGGACTGCCACCTCTAGGTATCGCGACCCGCCTGACTTTGTCGAGGTTGTCTTTCCCTGAGCCCTCCTTGCCCTATGTTGTGGTACAAATTATTATCATTATTATTAATTTCAAATTATTAATTATTGGCAGAGAATGGGGAACTTGATGGTCATGATCTATTGTTAGGAATCATCGTATATTAATTTGGTATAACCATGCAAAGCCTTACTCAGAAGGGCTATATCAGGAAAACTTATCTGTACTCATTTGAACAAGTCACTTAAGAACAATGACAATTAAAATTTCGCTAGGCGTTCCCGCGCAGATTATTAGTAATTTGTTAAGTAAAAGGCCCCACATTGGGTTTGAAAATTGCCCCTTTTCGCTAACAGCTCTGCGAGTAGACTGCTGAAATCATAGGTTGTGTCGTGTCGTTTGTACTGACTTAACCCAAAATACGAGCCATATCTAACGCACGCTTATGTGGCCGCGGTCGACTTGAGGAGTTGTGGAGTAGGATGGGAAAAGCCGATCTGTTAAAACCGATACTGGTATTTTAGTTCTGAATAACCGATATTTTTTGGTATTTGTTTAATCTCGGTTAATTAACCATAGCAGCAGTGCTAAATTTTTTCGTTTTTATATAAACATTTTTTAAAGAACGAGTAACTTTTATTTGTAAGATTTGCATTGCTTTGAAATATTACGATATTATAGAAAATTGAAGAAGCTATCAGTGCCGTTTTAATAACAATGCCGACAGAAACGAACCACAAACTCATGGTATAAGAATTGGTGCAGCATTGTTGAGACAATAAAGTACCTGTTACCATTTGGCATGACCTATTAGATAGTACCGGTTGTGATGGTACGAGATTTTCCAGATGTTTTGTAGCCAAAGTTCGGAAATAAATAATTTCGTTGAGTGGAAGCGAAATATCGTTCTAATTTTGAATGTAAATGAACAAGCTAATAAATTATGCGCATTTTTGTTGTCGAGAATAATCGTTCACAATATAAAGTTTTAATTATTATGTAAGAAGATTTATTAGGAGACAAGTCCTGTTTTGTGTATTTTATTATATGCATCAGGTATTCCGCCCGGTCTCCGTGCCGTTCCCAGAGAGTTGGAGATGTCCTTGGAGTCTTGACAGGTAAAGTAGTCAAGGGTGGCAAACAGTCTTCTGCACCAGCCACATATATATTGTCTCACCTAACTCTGCCACCTCAAATATCTTTGGAACAACAATAGATATTAAAAAACGGTTTTCAAAAGCACGAACGTACGGCAAGGGCTTAGGAAACCTAATACTATGCGAAAATTTAAAACGTAAACAAATACTATTTTCACCACAAACTTGTGTATTTTTTAATGGACAACCCTACTATTTCGTATATAATCAATAGGATGAAAAATTACAAAAATAATGGCCTTGGTTGCATCGCAATACGACAATTACATCCAGAGAAATTGCGAAGCGAAGTTGACGCTTGAAATAAATGGCGCGCACAGCTAGCTCACGTCGTGAGACTCAAGCGTGCACCTCACGCTGCCGTTACCGTGATGTGATTGACGTACTACGTCAGTGCAGTGTTAATGTATGGTGTGGTATTGTATGACAACACATCATTGGCCCATATTCCATTGGTGGCACTCCTAAAGGGGAACAGTTTAGCCCGTTCTTGAGCTGTACCTTACTTGAACCATTCCACCTCTTATAATGTGTCAAATAATGCGGTATCAGAATGATGGATGTCCTGCGCATAATGTTTATTGTTGCGAAATGACATCTAGAGGTACAATTAATGGTAACACACTTGGTTTCACGTTTCTAAAGCTCATAAGTTCTGAAATGTGTAGCTTGCAAAGGATAGCAACAGCGTCACAATTTCTGACGTATGCGTCACATGTAGTACTGTGCTCACAGCAGGGGTTGCCTGCACTGGCGACTATATCCTGCCATAAACATACCAATATCACCACCGTACGCTCTACCTTCAGTATACAATTGTCTCCTAATCTGGTCTGCTGAACTGCTCTCATACTGTAACATAATTCACATACGTTGCCACATTAAAACCCGTTCTTGTGGCTTGTTTCATTTGCCGTTATCTAGTCGATATGCCGGCATTCAGTAATGTAGAAAAACTAGATATTATTTTAATTTATGGCGAATGTCACTGAAATGCAACCGCAGCTGTAACACTGTATGCTGAACGCTACCCAGATCGACGGTGTCCGTCACGTCGAAACATTGGCAACATCTGCAAGACACTCACGGAAACAGAAAGCTGGGCTCCCACAAAACGTCGACGTACAACGCCAGCGACTGGCAATGGAAACGAAATTGCTGTTCTGGCAGATTTAGCGCACAATCCTTGGGTGGGTGCACGAGAAATTGCACGAGGAGTAGGAATAAGCCACAGTAGTGTGTGCAGAATCTTGCGTCGGCATCGGTTTCATCCGTTCCGTATCACACTGCACCAAGAACTGTACGGGAATGAATTTGAATCCCGCATTGCTTTCTGTCGATTTACACTTCAAGAGTTGCAAGGTAATCCAGTATTCCTAAGCAATTCGTTGTTTACGGAAGAGGCTTCATTTACAAATCATGGTAATGTGAATCTGCGGAACATGCACTACTGGTCCGTGCAAAATGCCCACTGGATTCGCCAAGTTGCTCATCAACGACAGTAGAGTGTCAATGTTTGGTGCGGGATTATTGATAACTGTATTGTATGTCCCTAATTTCACCGTGGAACATTGAATGGACAGCAATATGCATCGTTTCTTCAACACACACTAGCGCTCCTCATGGAGGATCTAGGATTAGAAACTCGTCTATCAGTGAGAATCCAACATTATGGATGTCCCGCACACAATGCAAAAGTTGCCAGGGACGTTCTAGATGCGACATTTCCAAGTAGGTGGATGGGGCGGGGAGGTACTGTGCGATGGTCAGCACGGTCCTCCGACTTGGCGCCATTAGACTTCTTTCTCTGGGGCGCAGTGAGAGACGGAGTGTATCATGAACCCCAACGACAGTAGAAGATATGCAACATCGTATTACTGCGGCGTGTGCGGCAGTATCTGTAGAAACTCTACAATCTGTACAACACTCTCTCGTTACCCGTCTGCAAACGTGTATTGATGCAAACAGAGAGCACTTCGAAAATATGTTGTAATGCACAACAATACAGTTTCTGTGGGCGACAGAGCACTAGTAAATGTGTTTAGCAAAGTGAATTCAAGTGTGTTATCTCTAGTTGTAGCCCTATTTATCATTTCGCTAGAATAAACATACGTACATTTACAATTAGAAAAACGTAACTTTGCATTGGATGTGTTACTTGTTAATTTTTGTGGATTATGCATACCTTCCCATTGTGTAAGCCCCTGACATTGGCGGCGTGAGGTGCAAGCTTGAATCTCAGGACGTGCGCTAGCTGTGCGCGTCATTAATTTCAAGCGTCAGCTTCGCTTCGCAATTTCTTGGGATGTAATTGTCGTATTGCGATGCAACCAAGGCCATTATTTTTGTGATTTTTCATGCTACTGATTGCATACGAAATAATAGGGGGTATTCATTTAAAAATACACAAGTTGGTGTTGAATATTAGTATTTGTTTACGTTTTAAAATTTCGCATAGTATTTGGTTTCCTAAGGCCCTGCCGTACGTTACGTGAGAGTGTGTGTGTGTGTGTGTGTGTGTGTGTGTGTGTGTGTGTTTTGAAAAAATACATTCCTGTTACGCGGCCGAACGTAATCCTCGGCGTACCAATGAACTGGGGCATACAATGTAAGCAAGCTTTGTTGTACCACAGGTGCTGATAGCAGACATTGTTATCGCAATATACGCTACGCTCAGCTCCTGTAGGAGGTCGTGAATTTGTGCCTTTCGTGGGAGTGTCTTATGAAAGTGGTCAGAAACAGTCTGAAAAACTTGTAAGGGTGTTGCAGGGTAGGTTATGCTGAGAAATAATTGACGAGGAAAAATTTGATACGTTGTACCATATCTGAGTTAATTAGCTTTGTAGTTAGCCAATCAGGCCGCTGCGTGAGCAAATTCCTGCGGCCTGCCGGAGGCGGTGTCGCCAAACGTGTGCTTTTTGGTTTCCTAAAACCGAATAAGAGAGCGACACAAAAGCTGGACATGGGACGGTAGCAAGGATCGAACCCGAGCCAGAGGCTAAATATTCTCGTGCGCTGTCATCTATGCTATGAGAACGATTGACCGGCTTGACTGGCTAACTTCGACGCTAATTAACTCTGAAACGGCGTGAAATATCGAATTTTATTTCTCAGCACAACTTACTCTGCAACACCCTTAAAGGCTTTTAAAATTGTTTCTGACCATCCTGTTTATTCTCAGTTGAGGAATGATTTCTTCCACGTCACTAATACCGCCATCATTGTAAAGGAGATATCGCTCTATGACAAGTTCCTTTTGCTCTCGTTCTTCTAACTTAAGAACCATCTTAGCCAGCCAGTTAAGAAGGACATACGGCTTAATACAGAAACTGAACAGCTACGTAATTTCGAAATTTTGTCCTATAATTATTTATAGGAACGCCTGGATGATATGGATAACTTTGTGAAAATCGAGGGTGTTTTCAGTGTTGTTTCAAACTCGAAATTTTGTATGTGTGTAAGTCAATAATCGAGCTAAAAGAGGAAACAAATTGAGACTGCAGCTTTATGTAGTTTGCAGTTCAAATTTTGCCATCATTACTACACAAATCAAAGTTACAGAGGATCTCAGAAAAGCGATCGTTGTGCGCACATTAAGGACGCTCAACTGACAAGAAGCTCGCTTGTTCGAATTTTTGTAGTGCGGGTTTTTTCTGCTACCGTGTTCACAGTTAGGTAGTGGGCGTTCATTAATCATAATAGCCGCGTGTATCAATAATAAAAGAATTAATTACATAATAATATTCATAACCTTCCGTAATAGGTGTTAGTCAGTGTGTGAAAAGTCTCACGGCAACTAGCTTAACATTAATTAAACATTTAATGTAACCCTTATTTGACTGATACGTCACACTGTGAAAACGTGAGATGTCAAAAGTCTTTGAGGTGCAACTAAATATTTTATTTCGTCACAATAGTCATTTGAGCTCTGTCACCGCGGAGAGAAAGTCAGGCGAGATAAAATAAGAACTCTCTTATACACCTATAAAAACAAGAAAAGAGTGACTGTTTAGGGTTTAATCATTTTCTTCAATAAACTGAAAATTTCTTTAGGAAGTGCCGCACGTTATGTATATATATTTTGTGCATTGCACGAAATAATATTATAAACGTGTTTCGACATCAAAGGAACCAATACAATCGAGACTAAAATACCAGCATAGTTTAAATCATCTGCATCGTAAACAATTGACTCCATTGAGCCGTTGTCTCTGGGTTGTCAATTTTACTGTATTCTAAGTGATATCATGTGTCCGCCTACGTAAATGAGCGCTCGGCGTGTTGGCAGGTATGTATTCCGATAAAAAACAACGACTGTTCCCATAAGTAGTGATAGTTAAGCCCTGAAGCCCTGAAATCTTTACGCTATGCAAAAATATAGTTCTTGCGGCCCAGAAAACAGTCTGCTATGTAACTGCCGAAATTTAATAGAATTGGTCATACACTTTTATGATCAAGCGCAACTGAAAAAATGTGCTTGCATAGCTATTATTTAAATACTACAGAGTGATTAATGGTTCGTCAAAAGATTTATCCTACAATGCAAAAGTGTTAGCTTCTGCTTATAGCATCCAACTATGCAATTCAGCATGTTACGTCAGTTCCGTAATCATTGACTTCAGAGATAAAGGATAATTAAACTACCAGAACCAACTCTTAATTCGTGAATATCATCCCAACGTAATATCATGATAATGTGCGTCATCACTCCTCACAATACTTATCAGACAGCAACTGCCGAAACAGCACCTGTTAACCTACCTTGTCGACCCCTGAAACTTGATAGCGGTATCATCCAAAAGTAGGCTGCTTATTACTAATACTCTGTGACTGCAGCTCAATATGTTGCTATTCGCCAGAATATTCAATTGCGTTGGGAAAAACACACGATATACAACAAAATGGCGATCATGCAACGTGACAATACACTGAATTATGTTTCTATAATAAGGAATGGTGTGGCTTACATCGAAATAAACTGATAAGAGTGTATCTTGTTAGTAAACATAGGTAACTAATATGCAAACCTACATGGGTCCTCGAAGCAACAGATACAAAATTCAAATTCACGTTCCCGGCAATTAATGGCTCTGAGCACTATGCGACTTAACTTCTGAGGTCATCAGTCGCCAATAAACTCAGAACTAATTAAACCTAACTAACCTAGGGACATCACACACATCCCTACACCACGATGAAACGAACTGGTAATATACGCCACTGTAATCAGCTTCCGTAAGTCAAATGTAAGCGGCCTACGAGTTTAAACTTTACCACGCGCTAGCACACTGCCGCAGGCCTAATCGTGGAATAATCGCAACCAAGCAATGTCGAACTAAACTAAACACTTTACCTCAGCTTCACCACCCTAAGAAACAGAAATGGTCTCACCCAATTCTTCCACCATTGTAGAATCTCCATAGCATCAGAGATCGCCGCCAGACAATGGCAGCTTTCTACCCGGGTCGGATGACCTACATGTACATCTACATCTACATGGATACTCTGCAAATCACATTTAAGTGCCTGGCAGAGGGTTCATCGAACCACCTTCACAATTCTCTATTATTCCAATCTCGTATAGCGCTCGGAAAGAATGAACACCTATATCTTTCCGTACGAGCTCTGATTTCCCTTATTTTATCGTGGTGATCGTTCCGCCCTACGTAGGTAGGTATCAACAAAATATTTTCGCATTCGGAGGAGAAAGTTGGTGATTGGAATTTCGTGAGAAGATTCCGTCGCAACGAAAAACGCCTTTCTTTTAATGATGTCCAGCCCAAATCCTGTATCATTTCTGTGACACTCTCTCCCATATTTCGCGATAATACAAAACGTGCTGCCTTTCTTTGAACTTTTCCGATGTACTCCGTCAGTCCTACCTGGTAAAGATCCCACACCGCGCAATAGTTTTCTAAGAGAGGACGGACAAGCGTAGTGTAGGCAGTCTCATTAGTAGGCCTGTTACATTTTCTAGGTGTCCTGCCAAAAAAACGCAGCCTTTGGTTAGCCTTCCCCACAACATTTTCTATGTGTTCTATCCAATTTAAGTTGTTCGTAATTGTAATACCTAGGTATTTAGTTGAATTTACGGCCTTTAGATTAAACTGATTTATCGTTTAACCGAAGTTTAACGAGTTCCTTTTCGCACCCATGTGGATGACCTCACACTTTTCGTTATTTAGGGTGAACTGCCACTTTTCGCACCATTCAAATATTTTTTTAAAAATCGTTTTGCAGTTTGTTTTGATCTTCTGATGACTATATTAGTCGATAAACGAAAGCGTCCTCTGCAAACAACCAAAGACGCCTTATCAGATTGTCTCCCAAATCGTTTATATAGATAAGGAACAGCAAAGAGCTTATAACACTACCTTGGGAAACGCCTGAAATCACTTCTGTTTTACTACGAACTGTGACCTCTCTGACAGGAAATCGCAAATCCAGTCACATAACTGAGACGATATTCCATAAGCACGCAATTTTACTACGAGCCGCTTGTGTGGTACAGTGTCAAAAGCCTTCCGGAAATCCAGGAATACGGAATCGACCTGAAATCCCTTGCCAGTAGCACTCAGAACTTCATGTGAATAAAGAGCTAGTTGTGTTCCACAGGAACGATGTTTTCTAAACCCATGTTGACTGTGTGTCAATAGACCGTTTCCTTCGAGGTAAATCATAATGTTCGAACACAATATATGTTCCAAAATCCTGCTGCGTATCGACGTTAACGATATGGGCCTGTAATTTAATGGATTACTCCTACTACCTTTCGTGAATATTGGTGTGACCTGTCCAACTTTCCAGTCTTTGGGTACGGATCTTTCGTCGAGCGAATGGTTGTATATGATTGATAAGTATGGAGCTAATGCATCAGCATACTCCGAAAGGAACCTAATTGGTATACAGTTTGGACCAGAAGACTTGCTTTTATTAAGTGATTTCAGCTGCTTCACTGTTCAAAAAAAATGTGTGTGAAATCTTATGGGACTTAACTGCTAAGGTCATCAGTCCCTAAGGTTACACGCTACATAACCTAAAATATCCTTAAGAGGAAACACACACACCCACGCCTGAGGGAGTACTCGAACCTTCGCCGGGACCAGCCGCACAGTCCATAACTGCAGCGCCCTAGACCGCTCGGCTAATCCCGCGCTGCGCTTCACTACTCCGAGGATATTTACTTCTACGTTACTCATGCTGGCAGCTGTTCTCGATTCTAATTCTGGAATATTTACTTCGTCTTCTTTTGTGAAGGTATTTCGGAAGGCTGTGTTTAGTAAATCTGCTTTGGCAGGACTCTCTTAGGTAGTATCTCCATTGTTATCGCGCAGAGAAGGCATTGATTGTTTCTTGCCGCTAACATACTTCACATACGACCAGAATCTCTTTGGATTTTCTGCCAGGTTTCGAGACAAAGTTTCGTTGTTGAAACTGTAATAGGTGTCTCGCATTGAACTCCGCGCTAAGTTTCGAGGATCGCCAATCTTGGAGATTTTGCGTCATTTTGAATCTGGCATGTTTGTTTCGATGTTTCTGCAACAGATAGAACAGGACTCCTCCAAAAACGACACCACGATTTAGAATCAGCGCTTGAATGGATGGAGAATGTGATTTCAAACAAGGAAAGTTGTCTCGTGGCTTGCAATCTACGAAGGCTTTCCACTGGTCGAAAATCAAGCTCACATCCCAAAGATGCAAAATCACTTCAGCGACCTTGAAAAGAGGTTGTTTACAGTGGATATATAGATTAAATAAAACTGATTATAAAAAAATGGTTCAAATGGCTCTGAGCACTATGGGACTCAACATCTGTGGTCATCAGTCCCCTAGAACTTAGAACTACTTAAACCTAACTAACCTAAGGACATCACACACATCCATGCCCGAGGCAGGATTCGAACCTGCGACCGTAGCAGTCGCGCGGTTCCGGACTGAGCGCCTAGTACCGCGAGACCACCGCGGCCGACAAAACTGACTATAGCAGATACGCGTAAAGTACTGCAAAGCTGAGTGTTGCAATCTACTAAAGGCAACGTAGACAAAATATAATGGGGAAAATGAAACTTACGGACGAACACCCAATTTCAGTGTCTGATTGCCGTGTGGAGGACGTGGGATCAGTTCTCGGTACTGCCAAAGATTTTTCCCTTGTTGGAAGACAGCTGAGCAACATCTTGAACGAGCAGAAGCAGCTCTGAAGTCTGGTAAACTGACAGAAATGGCAGCAATCACCGAAACAACCGATTTTCGATTATATCGGTTTTTTCAACGCCAGTTTAACTGGACAGTTAAAACGGCTCAAAATTTCCAGTTTCTGAAACAACCCATTTATTTGTTTTATTCCTACTGTTTCCTGTAGTAAAGGTAGAAATCGAACAATCGCTGAAAAATTTTAATTTCTTCAATTTCACGAACCATGTAGTCAAAATATTAAGTTAAATATTCAGATAAAAGAGAACTTACTCCGTCCAAAGTTCACTGCTTTCCTCGAAAATAAGTAGTAGGATACTACAAAAAAATCACCAGTATGTTCGTATTGATTCCAATTTTTTGAAACTCTGCTGAAAAATCATGTTGTAATCGGAGTTCGTATCACTGTTTACAGATTTTAAATAGTCAGTGCTGAAGGGTGAAAACTGAGGTCGAAGAACTTTATCTTTCGTCTCAATGTATCCGTTTACCAGCACTACAAGCAGATCAAGGTATGTTATGTAGACACAGGCAGCAGACCAGCTGGTATTTTCATGGTAAACTATGAATGAACTGTTAAGTTTTACATATTTTCCTTATATTATGTCACATGTTGGCTTTGGTTCCTCCCGTTTTTAATCTTTTAAAGCAAATGCAGCATTATACTTCATTGATACCGCACTTAGTAAAATACTTGCAGACTAGGGATGGTTCTATTCTGTAATACAACTGATGTCCGACGACTACAGTGAAAAACTAGCTTAAAGACCAAATGGGACAACTCTTGCACATTGCATGTACACACCTACCATCAAATAGTCCACGTCGCATGCTAATAGGTACATTATCGTCTCAGCAGTGCTGCACCAGTTCTTACGCCATGCGTTTGTTGCTCATTTCTGTGGGCAATGTTATTAAAGCAGCACTGATCGCTTCTTCCATTTTCAATAATAACGCAACATTTCAAAGCAATGCAAATCTACATCTACAGGCGTACTCTGCAAATCACACTTAGGAGTCTGGGAGAGGGTTCATCGAACCATATTCACAATAATTATCCGTTATTCCATTCTCGAACAGCATGCGCAAAAAATGAACATCTATATGTTTCTGTACAAGCACGGATTTCCCTTACTTTATTAGGATTATCGTTTCTCTCTGTGTAGGTCGGTGTCAACAAAATGTTTTCACATCCGAAGGAGAAAGCTGGTGACTGAAATATCGTGAGAATATCCCGCAGCAACGACATATGCCTTTGTTTTAATCTTACGAATAAAATTTACTCATTCTTTAAAAAATGATTATTTAAAAACGAAAAATTTAACACTACTGCTATGGATAACTGATATTTCGGTTTTCACCCGGTTATTAGTAAAAAATAAAAATTTCTGTAATAACAGAGATCAAATAAATATCGAAAAATACTGGTTATTCAGAACTAAAATACCGTTATCGGATTTATCCTGCCGATTTTTCCCATCCCTAAGCTGACAGTAGCGACGTGAGCTGTGAGTAGACAGTATGCTGCTCGATACCGCATCCGAGACGGCGTATTGCAGAAGATGAGACGGCTGCTGTTCGACATCCTGTGGTCTTCTCAGCCTGATTACAGGGTTGCTTTTTATGATGTCATGGACATAATACAGTTTACACTCACATATTGGGTGTCGAAAAATTAATTGCCTTGAGATATTTCGTCACGTCCACTAAAAAAAAAATGCATTCATATTGCATTCACAGCACTACGCTTCTCTCAGTGGTACATTTTTTTACAGGCGCTGTACTCACAACAATGAAGTGTCGTAGAGATGAGAATCGCATTCGCTCGCTTTTGGAATGTAAGTAATCACAGAAATGGAGCAATATGCTCCATTAATTATTTACATTTTCACCAATTATGGAAAGGGCAGAATGCTACTTATCTTAAAGAAACCGCGTTGAATTGTAGAGAGGCACAACGAAAAGGCTGTCACACACTGAGCTTTTGGTCAAACACTTCTTCAGAAAAGAAAGTAAAACACTCACACATTCAGACAAGCAGACATACTTGACGCACACATTACCGCTGTCTCCGGCCGCTCTGTATATGTAGATGTAGATGTAGGGAAACACCGGAGAAGGTAAATATGGATGGCAGGACGGGAATTTTAACCACTGTCCTCCCGGATGCGAGTCCATCACACTGCGCCTCCTCGCTCGGAAGAAGATCTGCAAGATGAACCCCAATTCCACTGATGAAACCGGGATACTTTTTCAGTATTTTAGTATAAGAGACCCGTGGTCTCCGGTGGCTAGTTCAAGAGTCCTTTGGTTGTTTTCCCTTTACCTTTTCTCTTTTGTCTACGGGGTCGGCCTTATTATGCACTGATTTTGGCAGTGCCACTGGTATTTAGTAGCCGGATGCCCGATTCACGCCATAACTTCCGCCGGAAAGGAATCTTCGTATCTCATCTGTCTGCCTCTAAAATATATCTCACGTTCAAGTGTAATAAGGCCTACATACACTCCTGGAAATGGAAAAAAGAACACATTGACACCGGTGTGTCAGACCCACCATACTTGCTCCGGACACTGCGAGAGGGCTGTACAAGCAATGATCACACGCACGGCACAGCGAACACACCAGGAACCGCGGTGTTGGCCGTCGAATGGCGCTAGCTGCGCAGCATTTGTGCACCGCCGCCGTCAGTGTCAGCCAGTTTGCCGTGGCATACGGAGCTCCATCGCAGTCTTTAACACTGGTAGCATGCCGCGACAGCGTGGACGTGAACCGTATGTGCAGTTGACGGACTTTGAGCGAGGGCGTATAGTGGGCATGCGGGAGGCCGGGTGGACGTACCGCCGAATTGCTCAACACGTGGGGCGTGAGGTCTCCACAGTACATCGATGTTGTCGCCAGTGGTCGGCGGAAGGTGCACGTGCCCGTCGACCTGGGACCGGACCGCAGCGACGCACGGATGCACGCCAAGACCGTAGGATCCTACGCAGTGCCGTAGGGGACCGCACCGCCACTTCCCAGCAAATTAGGGACACTGTTGCTCCTGGGGTATCGGCGAGGACCATTCGCAACCGTCTCCATGAAGCTGGGCTACGGTCCCGCACACCGTTAGGCCGTCTTCCGCTCACGCCCCAACATCGTGCAGCCCGCCTCCAGTGGTGTCGCGACAGGCGTGAATGGAGGGACGAATGGAGACGTGTCGTCTTCAGCGATGAGAGTCGCTTCTGCCTTGGTGCCAATGATGGTCGTATGCGTGTTTGGCGCCGTGCAGGTGAGCGCCACAATCAGGACTGCATACGATCGAGGCACACAGGGCCAACACCCGGCATCATGGTGTGGGGAGCGATCTCCTACACTGGCCGTACACCACTGGTGATCGTCGAGGGGACACTGAATAGTGCACGGTACATCCAAACCGTCATCGAACCCATCGTTCTACCATTCCTAGACCGGCAAGGGAACTTGCTGTTCCAACAGGACAATGCACGTCCGCATGTATCCCGTGCCACCCAACGTGCTCTAGAAGGTGTAAGTCAACTACCCTGGCCAGCAAGATCTCCGGATCTGTCCCCCATTGAGCATGTTTGGGACTGGATGAAGCGTCGTCTCACGCGGTCTGCACGTCCAGCACGAACGCTGGTCCAACTGAGGTGCCAAGTGGAAATGGCATGGCAAGCCGTTCCACAGGACTACATCCAGCATCTCTACGATCGTCTCCATGGGAGAATAGCAGCCTGCATTGCTGCGAAAGGTGGATATACACTGTACTAGTGCCGACATTGTGCATGCTCTTTTGCCTGTGTCTATGTGCCTGTGGTTCTGTCAGTGTGATCATGTGATGTATCTGACCCCAGGAATGTGTCAATAAAGTTTCCCCTTCCTGGGACAATGAATTCACGGTGTTCTTATTTCAATTTCCAGGAGTGTATTTGATGCGTAGTGTGTATCTGAGGTAGGAAGTGATTACCAGTCCAGCGTTTACTTTGTTGGATATGGGAAACCGCCTAAGAACCACATTCAGGCTGGCTGCCTCCCGTCCCCTCATGGTTAACACGCGAGGCGGGTTGTATACGGAGCAGCTCGATTTCCCGTGTCTCAGAAGCTTTAACGCTGTCGACACTCCAGGCCGTCTTGTTCGTTACACAGTAATAATGTAAATATGATTAATTTGTTACCCCAGTTACAGTTGCGTCTATGAAAATACCTTCAGAACAGTGAAATCCTGTTATTTGCAGTCACCATTTTTCGGTTACATTCCATTACCATTGTTTTACTTTTATTGATGTTCATCTTATATTCTCCTCCCAAGACGCTACCCACTCCTTTCTATTGCTTTTTCAAATCTTTTGCTGTCTCTGACAGAATTACAGTGTCACTCGCAAACAACAAAAGCTTTTATTTATTTTCCCTGAACTTTCATTCTTATTCCAAATTTATCCTTGGTCGCCTTTAGTGTTTGTTCAGTGTACATGTGAGGCCCGCATCTCGTGGTCGTGCGGTAGCGTTCTCGCTTCCCACGCCCGGGTTCCCGGGTTCGATTCCCGGCGGGGTCAGGGATTTTCTCTGCCTCGTGATGGCTGGGTGTTGTGTGCTGTCCTTAGGTTAGTTAGGTTTAAGTAGTTCTAAGTTCTAGGGGACTTATGACCACAGCAGTTGAGTCCCATAGTGCTCAGAGCCATTTGAACCATTTTTGAAGTGTACATGTGAACAACATTGTAAATAGGCTACATTACTGTCTCACTCCCTTTTCAACCACTGCTTCCCTTTCATGCCCCTCGACTCTTATACACTGTTCGGTCACATTAAAGTGACCACCTGTCAAAAGCCTCAATAACCATTTCTGCAGCGCGGACGTCTACGAGCCGTGCAGGAAGAGAGTCATTGTGGTTCTGGAAGGTACCGACATGGATGCGCAGAGATGCCGACTCCATTACCGTAGCCAGCTGCTCTAGATTTCTCGGTCGAGAAATCCATGGCGCGAATAGCCCGAACGAAGTGGTCCCACGGATTCTCGATTGGGCGTAAATCCGGGCAGTATGGTGGCCAGGGGGGTACGGTGAACGCATCCTGGTGCTCTTCGAACCATGCACGTACACTGAGAACTGTGTGATACGTTGCATTGTCCTACAGCAAGATACCATCGTTCTGAATAAATACAAACTGCATGTAGGGGTGAACCTGGTCCCCAAGAATAGATGCGTACTTCTGTTAATTCATTTAGCCTTTCAGAATTGCGAGATAATCCATGGAATCCGACGAAAACATTCCCCAGACCACAGAGCTCCCTCCTCTGCTCTGGACCCTTCCGACTATTGTAGCAGAGGGTTTGCTTTCAGTCCGAACGAGCATAAAATGTGATTCATCCGAAAATGCAGCCTATCAGCAGTCAGTAGAGTCAAGCTGCAGTATTGACGTGCAACTTCCAGCCTTCGTCGCCGATGAACAGCAGTGAGCATTGGTGCAAGAACCAGGCGCCTCCCTCAGAGGCTCATACGCAGTATCGTTCGCTGAAGGGTCGCTGAGGAGACACTGTTGGTAGTCCCTTGGTTCACCTTTGCGGTCAGTTGCTCAACAGTTGCACGTCTGTTCGACCGCACACATCTCCGAAGCCGTCGTTCACCTCTATCATCTATGGCCCCTTGGTGCACCATAGTTGTCTCAGGTCGGTTTTGGATAGCGCCATTTTGTCATTCACGAAATACACTTGTGCCCAAAATTAAAGCAACAAACGGAAATTTTGAAATATTGCGTTTATTTTGCCACTAAACATTATAAACAAGTGGTAGTAAAGAAGAAATAATGTAAAGAATACAGAACGTAAACAACTGCAATATGCATAACGAAGATGAAAATTTTCTTCGTTTTTTACAACTTAACGGATCTGCACACACATTGCGACAACTGGTTAATGTGCTCATTGTGGTGTGTGACCTCCTCTGGCAGCAATACAGGCCTCACAACCACAGGTCATGCTGTGAATGATGTCATCAATCTCATGGTGAGGCAATAATGCCCATTCTTCCTGTAGAGCTGTTCTCAAGTCTTTGAGAGTGGTTGGTGTGTTTTGGTTGGCAGGAGAGCCAACACCGTGTTACTAGAACGAGGCCGAAAGGCACGCGTTTTAGCTCACGCAGGCTGGCGTGAGGTCTGGAACAGGACAAGGAAATTAGAATTTAGAAAAACGGACGTAGCTGGTGGAATACTTAACTTTAATCCATTAATGGTGAACGTCGGTCTTGACGGTACATGAATCAATATCAATAGTAACTGATAATGGCGCCTTGCTAGGTCGTAGCAAATGACGTAGCTGAAGGCTATGTTAAACTATCGTCTCGGCAAATGAGAGCGTATTTTGTCAGTGAACCATCGCTAGCAAAGTCGGCTGTACAACTGGGGCGAGTGCTAGGAAGTCTCTCTAGACCTGCCGTGTGGCGGCGCTCGGTTTGCAATCACTGATAGTGGCGACACGCGGGTCCGACGTATACTAACGGACCGCGGCCGATTTAAAGACAACCACCTAGCAAGTGTGGTGTCTGGAGGTGACACCGCATGGTGGATGCTGACGTCATGCAACCCGTCTCTCCGTACACCCCAGACGTGCTCTATGGGATTCAAATCGGGAGAACGAGCAGGCCACACCATGCGTGCAATATCTTCCGTTTCCAAGAAAACATCACATACCATTGCTCTGCAAGACCGAGCATTACCGTCCATCAGTACGAAGACTGGGCTCATAGTATCTCGCAACAACCGCACATGCGGTCTCAAGATCTCGTCACGATACTTGACAGCAGTTTCATGAAGACGTGTTCTAGTGGTCAAGGTAATCGTTGTCCACATCATTAAGGATTCTCCTCAATATCGGTTTCTTTTCACAATGTTTGGGTCCCGAAATCAAGCTCTAAGTTCCCTCCACATGCAAATCTGTTGAGAATCACTCTCCAGACCAAATCGGGAATCATCTGTGAAAAGAACATCGGCCCATTATTCGGCCGTCTAGGTGGCATGTTGACTACCGTACTCTAGACGTTCCCTTCTGTGAAGCCGGCCGGTGGCCGAGCGGTTCTAGGCGCTACAGTCTGGAACCGCGCGACCGCTACGGTCGCAGGTTCGAAGCCTGCCTCGGGCATGGATGTGTGTGATGTCCTTAGGTTAGTTAGTTTTAAGTAGTTCTAAGTTCTAGGGGACTGATGACCTCAGATGTTGAGTCCCATAGTGGTCAGAGCCATTTGAACCATTTTGAACCTTCTGTGAAGATGCCTCAGAGCTACACATACAGCAGGTCGCCGACAATAAAGGCCACTCTGCTCAAACCTTCTGTACACCGTCTGCCTCGATACAACACGTCCAGTGGTTGCTGCGAGGTCAGATGCCAGTTACCGTGCTGTACTAAGGCGGTACCGTCGTGCCCTACAGCCAAATAACGATCCTCTCTTTCTTATGTAACACGTGGTCGGCCCCACATCCGAGAAAAAACAAAACGATTCACATGAATCCATCGGGCCACATGAGTTTGCTACTATCCTGTTTCCATTCTTCCTATGGTCGTCCACCAAAGAGAGTCTGGTAGGTGTCTTGTCTTTGCCACACTGCACCGTCTGTGAGTGTGTAGACAGCAATTGTGGATGTAGACCTACCCGGCAAACACTCCGTTTGATAGGTGCCCTGACGTCATCGCTGGCGTGGTTGTTTAAATGGTTCAAATGGCTCTAAGCACTATGGGACTTAACATCTGAGGTCATCAGTCCCCTAGACTTAGAGCTACTTAAACCTAACTAACCTAAGAACATTACACACATCCATGCCCGAGGCAGTATTCGAACCTGCGACCGTAGCAGCAGCGTGGTTCCGGACTGAAGCGCCTAGAACCGCTCGGCCACAGCGGCCAGCACGTGGTTGTCCATTGCCTGGAATGCCATCTTCCATGCAGGACCCGATCGTATGGGCATCTGTTGACAGCTTGTATGATTATATCGTGAATTAGATACAGGACGGGGAAATAGTGGTTCACTGCTTTAATTTTGGACACCAGTGCACTTGAACGACGGTAGCACGCAAACAGCTTACAAACTTAGTCGTTTAGTATATGGTTGTACCCTTGGGTGCTAAGGCAAATGATCATGTCCTTTTTGGATGTCGGATAAATCGCTTCGTTTGCACAGTACAACAACTGCACTGTTTTCCGCGTCCGCCCACATTCTTTATATGCCCTCCACTGCTAGTGCTGCCACCTGCCGTTTGTGAGTGGTTATTGCACGTTGACATCGAACATAGATGGTGGTCACATTAATGTGACTGGAGCGTGTAACTGCTCTCTGGTTTTCGTACAAATTGTAAATAATCTTTCACTCCCTGTATTTTATACCCGTTACTTTGAAATTTCAAAAAGTGTAGTCCAGTAAACATTGTCAAAAGTGTCTGTAAATATATAATACTGCGCTCCATCACGTCACGATAAAAATGCTAACATAATGGAGGAAATCGTCAGGTGGGAGCTCCTATATGATGTCGGCCAAGAAAATTGTGGTTGCATGGCAGTGGACACAATTAGAGGGGCGGGCGTCGGGCATTGCTATTCATTGCGCACGCCGCTTTCTCCACCCGCTGGCCGCAACAGGCGCTGGAAAGTTGGGATCATCTGCCAAGAGTGCGCGGTCCGCGGCTCCGCGCAAAAACGCGGGCATTGCCGGCTTGCATCACGGCCGCTGCTGTCGCAACGTGGCGCGCCGCTGCCTAAAAACTGCACAATGCTACCTCGCATATTCCAGGACACTACACAGTCCAATTACAATCGCAAGCGCGCAAGAAACGGCCAGCCTTATTCGGAACCGGTTCAGTCGGAGCAAGGCTGCGAGACCACCGGAACATAGGAAAAACTCTAACGGCTATTCCCTGCGAAGGGTCGCATGTGGCTCGTACCACTGCTACTTCTATAAATATTTCTCTGTGCCGGCAGGAGACCAAGTTGATTCACCGTTTTGTGTCACCAACGTCAACCGAGTGTAGTCGTGTTGACAGGTCATGTCTGCCAAGGTCTAAAAACGATAATAGTAAGTAGACCACGTCATGATCGTCTTCGACATTGCCACTAGAAAAACCTAGAGAAGTTATTGTAAGGAAGAGTGCTGACGCTGGCATTTTACTTTTTCTCATCCCAGGGAAAACAGTTTTCTTGCTGTAATTTAATTTTTATTGTAGTGACGAATTGGGACAATGTAACATTTCAATTGCAAATAAAAATCTTGGTTTTCTATTCAGTTATTCTACAGATCTGCAAGCACTTCCTTATACAATGGCCGGCCGCGGTGGCCGAGCGATGCTAGGCGCTTCAGTCCGGAACTGCGCCACCGCTACGGTCGCAGGTTCGAATCCTGCCTCGGGCATGGATGTGTGTGATGTCCTTAGGTTAATTAGGTTTAAGTAGGTCTAAGTTCTAGGGGACTGATGACCTCAGCTGTTAAGTCCCATAGTGCTCAGAGCCATTTGATCAGTATACAATGTAAGTCCAAAAAGTTTTGAGACTGGGTTCCCCTTCACCCCCAATCCCACTTGAGTATGGCGCACAGAAGGTTCACAGAACCGTATGAAAACTGACATAAAAGTCTTTGTTTGAGGCGTTGTGAAATCGCGCGTCGCACTGACTTGAATGTCGAATATGTCATGAAAGCGTTGAGGCTTCATGTGAATTTCTGCACTTTGTCGTTTTGTGGTAGCTTCGGAATGATAACACCGAGTCTCGTCACTCGTTATTGTCGGCGTTTGGCATTTCTATCAAGTCGCGGCAGACGTCGACGTGTTTGTTTTCGCTCAGGAGTCTAGGTGTGCTGGTCAGACTTTACACACACTTTTCTCTTCTTCAAAACGTTCTGCAGAATGTCTTGAACACTCGATATAGAAATGTTGCCCCACTACGATTTGTGACACAACAACGTTGACACACTACGGCCGCATGTCCACTACTTAACACCACCTGCTCGCAACTTACTGGTCGAAAGTACATCTGTTGGTTCAAGATGCCAGTGTATTTACTGCACTGGTGTTGCTTATAAGAGAGGAATAAAATCAGTCTCCGTATTTTTTGGGCGGACACTTATTTAGATATCTAACGAAGTGTGATATGTTTTAAGATTTCTGTCTTAGAAGTGTGCGGTTTAAATAAATTACGTTTTAGATGTTTTGTTCACATTTGTTCATTGATGTCAAAGTTCTTGACACTAAGAACTATAATTAAGCAGAAAGGTGAAAGGTTAGTTTCTTGTTTGCACCGAAGTCATCACAGATGGAGCACTAGCTCAGTGAGGGTTGTGAAGCGAATGAGGGTGGCATTGCTAAAAGACTCATCCTAGCACTTGTCTGAAGTGATTCAAAGAATGGCACGGATGTCCCAAATCACGATGATCGCTCATACCGATTACAGACACGGTAGATTATCATTGTTATGAGAGGACGGGCCTCCAATTCCAGTGAAACTGCACATCTCCAACAGGCACTAGGCTGTTGTCTACTTTGAATTGCATAAAAAAGGGACAACAGGGCTTAAAGTCCCCTTGACTTCTAGGTCATTAGACACAGAGCACAAGTTTTCCAGGAAGAGAATAGTATAGTCTGAAATCGTTTTGCTAAATTTTGGCTATGAACTACAATATACAGTTTTACAATAAAAGCTCCATCATGACTCTTGGTTTACGGAGCTTAAAACTACAATCCAACAAAGATTGTGAATTCGCGAAACAAATGCTCTTTTGCGATGATACAAATAAACTTCAAATGTTTTTGGAAAATGAGTTGGGTTAATGATACGATCTTGATAGTTATCTACCAGTCCTTATTCAAAGTAGTTGAACCTTCGAAACCGCTCTCGACGACGGTAAGAGATCTTTGATCAATCATTTCCTTAAATACACGCTAGAAGAATGTTACAGGGCGTATCTTACTCCTCTTTACAGTCGAACTTGCATCGCCATACATATTTGGAGGTAAATTTTTCAAACTTTTTTTTTATGTTTGTTCGCTAACGTAACAATTTTCCCCTGGAAGCAAACACCTACTTTATTTCTAGTTGTCCTCCTTGAGAAAGAACAATAGCTATGGTACCACTGCATGTCTCTGCGTCATAATATGCGCGACCATTCAGGCAGTTAGTGTGCAGATTACCTGAAAGGCAGAAAGAACTTCCTACCACCATCTTCAAAAAAAAAGAGAGAGAGAGAGAGACGGAGAGAGAGAGAGAGAGTTCCTTAGTGACTGACTATTGCATGTCTACACAGGATGGTCCAGACACGAGATTTCAGCGTTTTTATCATTCTCAAGGCAGGGGGACATTACTGAGTAACCTGTCGCAGTGACTTGTGTTCGGAAGGAGATGAGAGTTCAAGCCTCCGACCAGACTAGCTGACTTAGTTTATTCGTGCTTCCCCTAAAACAAGTTAGGCAAATGTGGGGATGATTCCTTTATTAAAGGCATCCTCAGATCCTCCACCCAGCATGTCCAACTGGACTAGAGCATCGTCTCGAGACGGTGAACTCTGTTCTTTCTTTATCGGTACTACATCTCTGATGCTGTGCGAACACTGTATTTTCGGCAGGCCCCCGTGTCAGAATCTGCTTTAAGTACTTTAAATCAGGAGCAACCATCGTTGCCACGATGTACGATATTTTGAACAACCTATGACACACAGGCGCTCAAGTGTGGTTTCTCGGATTGTAACGGCAAATATGCCAACCATAGCACAACAGACCCTCCATTATTTCAGTGCTAGATGATAGCACGTGGGCAGCGACAATCAACAATTTTCTTTCAATGGAGGATAGTGCACATCGAGCCACGGAAGTAACTCTACCACCAGCACATCGCTGTGCGCAGGGTCAATGTGAGCGCTAATAGAGGGTGAGCAAAATAAAACTGCTACACGAAATATTTCGCGGAGATTTATTCTCTGGGCATATGATGTAAGTTGCGTTACCTATCTTAAGGAGCATGAAATATTTTCCGGGCCAGTTTGATTTTGCATATCCTATACGCAATCATTGGAAAAGGTCACCTGAGCTCTTGAAGAACCGTGCACGCTGATGGCGGTACCCGTGTGGGCAGAAAAACAGGGTAAAAATTAGGCTAGCCATGATACCTCAAACAGCGAAAACTTGCATTGCGCTAAATGGAACCACTTCTACCTCTGGTTTAGTGTACACACTGAATGGATACAGGGGCTTGTTGGTAGTAAGTGCTCTCTTTGGTTCACCTATACCGCGACGAAGTTATAAGTGGCAGATGAAATTCCTAGGAAAGATCTTTGGATCCGTAGCCAAGCACTTACCCACTGAGTGGCACGTCATTTTGCATGATAATACACGATGAGAATTCCGAAGGTACACACGAGGCAAATGTATATCCAGAGAGAGTAAATGCATAGAAGTGTGGTATTAGCTAGGTTATAATGGAAAATATAGCGAATTTCCTGACGCACTCAATTTTGAACGTATGTAGCTGCCGAATCATAAAACGGCCTATTTTTAATGGAACTATACGTCCTTTACTGTGGTATTGCAAAGAGGCTTCAAGAGGACGTAAACGAGGTAACACGTTTGGAACTTTGTTAAATAGTGACGAGATAAAAGCGTCATAAACCACTGTCCTTCTGTCAAGATAAAACTGTGTGCCCCACAGTTCCAACTGTAACCAAACACGTAACCCAGGTATGGGCCATGTAGTTATTATTATGATTTTCATACCAGGTGCGCAAAATGGTGACCTTGAACACTGTTACATGCTATAAAGCCACCCCGGAAGACAATACTGCACACTGAATTTTATTTGCCCTTTTCGTAGGCACAAGACCATGTTATATGGTGTCTCATGTATTCGAGAGTCGCTGGTGTTTCCTTGTAGACCTCATGTTTTACTCACTCCCACATTATAAGCCTAGAGGAGTTACCTCTGGTGAGCGTACATGCCATTAAGTGACTAAAAAAAAAAAAAAAAAGTCAAATGTGTGTGAAATCTTGTGGGACTTAACTGCTAGGGTCATCAGTCCCTAAGCTTACACACTACTTAACCTAAATTATCCTAAGGACAAACACACACACCCATGCCCGAGGGAGGACTCGAACCTCCGCCGGGACCAGCCGCACAGTCCATGACTGCAGCGCCTGAGACCACTCGGCTAATCCCGCGCGGCTTTTGTGATTCCAGAATGACCAATATAACTATTTCCAAATACTGAGTTAAGAAGATCTGTAGGAATGAACAGAACATCTGTCGTTCTGGTACCACCCTGGCTTTTTAAAAAATGGACTATATCAAAATACTCTTTCTGTCATTGGAAAGATCCTTCAAGAGGGCTTCAGCGACATAAGATTCGTGGAACTTGCGCAAATGGCAATAAGATTACAGCACCGCAAACTACCGTCCCACTGTCGGGAGAAGAGATCCCACAAACGTTTGCTCTTCTCTACCAAATGTAAGCAAACACGTAACTAAGCTTCAGTTCGTGTATTTATTATAATGACTGTCACATATAATAAGGTGTTTCAATGTGCTTCGAACGCCTGGAGGAGATAGATAGGGGTGAGGAACAGCTTTTGCTAGGGATAAAACGTTGTTCACTGACGCTCCCCAGCGATTCTATGCGTCCATTAGTATTCTCCAACCCTGTGGCGAAATTTCATCGAATTAGCAGGGCATGCTAACCAGGTGTGCAACACACTACCCACCGAAGTAAATTGACACAGTGATTTTCAACAAGAAAACAAGAATGGATGTTAAGCGGCGAAATACATTTTAGGAGCGAAACATGAATTTTTATTTTGCTGGGGCTACTCCCTTTCATCCCTTTCATAGGGAGCACGTGACTGGTTCATAGGCAACACACAAGGCATATGCACGCCACAGATTGCCTGCGCCCTGCCACCTTTCAGTGGCGTAACTAGTACAAAAGGGTGCCCAGTGTCACAAGGAACACCAGTTAAGAGTTTTGCTCCAACAAAAGTTATTCTCCATGAAGTGCTCTATCTCCCTTAGACATTTGATGCAAATAGTCTGAACTACCCTGTATATATTGGACGATTATAAATAAAGTTAATCTTTCAGACAGCTGTAGAAATAACACCACCAGCCAGAGTGACGTCAAATTGCAACGGAATATTGTCGGAGAAGGGGGAAAACGTTGTTGTTGTTGTGGTCCTCAGTCCTGAGACTGGCTTGATGCAGCTCTCCATGCTACTCTATCCTGTGCAAGCTTCTTCATCTCCCAGTACCTACTGCAGCCTACATCCTTCTGAATCTGCTTAGTGTATTCATCTGTTGGTCTCCCTCTTAGATTTTTACTCTCCACGCTGCCCTCCAATACTAAATTGGTGATCCCTCGATGTCTCAGAACATGCCCTACCAACCGATCCCTTCTTCTAGTCAAGTTGTGCCACAATCTCCTCTTCTCCCCAATTCTATTCAATACCTCCTCATTAGTTATGTGATCTACCCATCTAATCTTCAGCATTCTTCTGTAGCACCACATTTCGAAAGCTTCTATTCTCTTCTTGTCCAAACTATTTATCGTCCTTGTTTCACTTCCATACATGGCTACACTCCATACAAATGCTTTCAGAAACGACTTCCTGACATTTCAATCTTTACTCGATGTTAACAAATTTTGCTTCTTCAGAAACGCTTTCTTTGCCATTGCCAGTCTACACTTTATATCCTCTCTACTTCGACCATCATCACTTAGTTTGCTCCCCAAATAGCAAAACTCCTTTACTACTTTGTGTCTCATTTCCTAATCTAATTCCCTCAGCATCACCCGACTTAATTCGACTACATTCCATTATCCTCGTTTTGCTTTTGTTGATGTTCATCTTATACCCTCCTTTCAAGACGCTGTCCATTCCGTTCAACTGCTTCTCTCAAGTCCTTTGCTGTCTCTGACAGAATTACAATGTCATCGGCGAACCTCAAAGTTTTTATTTCTTCTTCATGGATTTTAATACCTACTCCGAACTTTTCTTTTGTTTCCTTTACTGCTTGCTCAACATACAGATTGAATAGCATTGGGGATAGGCTACAACCCTGTCTCACTTCCCAACCACTGCTTCCCTTTCATGCCCCTCGACTCTTATAACTGCCATCTGCTTTCTGTACAAATTGTAAATAGCCTTTCGCTCCCTGTATTTTACCCCTGCCACCTTCAGCATTTGAAAAAGAGTATTCCAATCAACATTGTTAAAAGTTTTCCCTAAGTCTACAGATGCTAGAAACGTAGATTTGCCTTTCCTTAATCTTTCTTCTAAGATAAGTCGTAGGGTCAGCATTGCCCCACGTGTTCCAACATTTCTACGGAATCCAAACTGACCTTCCCCGAGGTCGGGTTCTATCAGTTTTTCCATTCGTCTGTAAAGAATACGCGTTAGTATTTTGCAGCTGTGACTTATTAAACTGATAGTTCGGTAATTTTCACATCTGTGAACACCTGCTTTCTTTGGGATTGGAATTATTATATTCTTCTTGAAGTCTGAGGGTAGTTTGCCTGTCTCATACATCTTGCTCACCAGATGGTAGAGTTTTGTCAGGACTGGTTCGGGGAAAACGTATGGGAGAAGAAAAATAAATAGTTACAAAATGTAGCAATAGGTGGCACTGTAAGCATAATAATTTAATAGTGGTCGACTCCAAATGACAAATGAATCATACAACAATGCCTAAGGTATACGCCTGACGTTAAAGAAACTGTACTACTCAGTGTGCACGTGTGTACAGGTATGATACTGTTAGTTACGTAAGCCCACCCATCACGGCAAGGTCATATCACATCGGATGTGAAGAATCGGCTTTTAATTGTCCTGAGGCCAAAATTCGCATAAAAAGCATGAATCAAATTCAAATGGGATTATTAATTTCCGCGTGACTGGCGCAAAACACGTTCAATATCCTGTTTGCCGTTTTCTGCAACAAGCTGAAATCGAGAAACAGCATGTTCCGCAACTGATCGTAGTGCTTCCGGAGACATGTTCAGGATGTGTTGCGCAATACGTGCCTTCAATGCAGCTATGTTTGCAATCGGAACACTGAACACACCATCTTTCAGATAGCTCTACAGCCAGAAGTCACACGGATTAAGATCAGGTGATCGGGACGGCCAGGCTGTAGGGGAATGGCGGCTGATAATGCTAGCATTTCCGAAATGGCGCTTCAGCAGCTGCTTAACTGGATTTGCAATATGCAGAGGTGCGCCATCTTGCATAAAGATGATCCCATCCACATATCCACGCTGTTGGAGAGCTGGAATGACGTGGTTGCGCAAAAGACACTCATAGCGCTTACCAGTGACGGTACAGGCAACAAGACTGGAAGCACATGTCTCTTCGAAAAAATATGGCCCTATGATAAATGGTGCCGTAAATCCGCACCACACAGGGACCTTTCCAGGATGAAGTGGTACCGGTTGATTTGCGCGTGGATTTTCCGTTGCCCATATTCGACAATTCTGTGTATTGACATATCCTGTCAGATGGAAGTCGGCTTCGTCCGTCCACAAAATCTTCCATGGCCAATCACTGTCCACTTCCATGCGAGCAAGAAATTCTAAAGCAAAGTTCTCTCTTGCTGGCGGGTCAACAAAAAGTGGTTCATATAGCTCTGAGCACTATGGGACTTAACATATGAGGTCATCAGTCCCCTAGACTTAGAACTACTTAAACCTAACAAACCTAAGGTCATCACACACATCCATGCCCGAGGCAGGATTGGAACCTGCGACCGTAGCGGTCGTGCGGTTCCAGACTGAAGTGCCTAAGCCGCTCGGCCACATCGGCCGGCGCAGGTCAACAGAAGCAACTCGTGCACATGGGTAATTTTGAATGGATAGCAAAGAAGGATGTTTCGTAGGATTTTACGTGCCGTGCTCGGGCAGTTGTCTGTGCACTACAGGTTTGCACTCCACCACCCGTCTCCTCCTCCAGCATTGCTGTGGCTGCTGCTTCCACTGAATCAATTCGTTTCCTCCCTCTACCAAGTTGCACACCGAAAGAACCCATCTTTTAGAATTTCCGAATCATTTTCTCCAGATCCAAAGGCAGACATAGGAGCAACGTCTTTTTTTAAACCCTTCAGTGTTTGGAACTTCTGCAAAATGACGTGTGCACGGTCGTCATCTTTCTCGTAATACAGCTTTACAAGCAGAGCGCGATCCTGCATTGACACAGTCACGGCGAACGTCGCAGAAACGAAGTCTAGGAAAAGCCCTGTACCCGGCGTGGTTGTACCAACTTCAACGGGGCATGCGCATGACAGGTGTTTTCATTTACGTATTCTGACACATACAGTGCCATTTATTGATCAGGTTTCACACTATTTTTTTTTCTTCTGCCATACGTTTTCCCTCTTCTCCGATAATATCCCGTTGCAATTTGACGTCGTTCCCACCAGGGATGTTATTTCTACAACGTTTTGAAAGTTTAATTATAATCACCCCGTATATCTCACCTAAACAGTTCACCTGACATATTTCCGGAATCATTCAATACATTGTAATTCTGTTCACAGAAATGTGTGTCAACTTCGTTTTTGTAATGATAACTGTAGCATTTTCTGCTTTAGTGTCGCACATTTCAAAGAGATGAACTCAAACGCAATTTCACTTTCCGAAAATCGGTGAACAGTCTCGTAATAATTATAACGCTGCGAAATTACTCTATCTGTTCTGAATATCAAAATGATTTCAGTCTTATATGGAGGTTTGTAATACAATAGGAAACTATAGGAAACACTTGATAACATACTTTAGCTCGATGTAGTGAGGAGAATTTAATGACAAACTGTAAATAGTTGAGAAAAATATCAAACTGACACCAGGCACACTTCACTACATGTAACTGGATCGACAAACTGAATGGATGGCTAAGGTCTTGCCTTCAGATAATTATGATAACAGTTATTTTCTTGTATCTACATTAGTCTTTTAAGAACAGTGACTAGGTGCAGAGTGCACATGTGTAAACGAACCTTAAGACAAACTTCATTTCACAGTTTAAAGTCATGGGCAGGGCACCAGTTATCAAAAAGGAATAATGCTATAGGAAGCTATAAAACTACAGGTTTTCGGGAAATATTAAAATTAACGGACAAGAAGTCCGCAGCATCTCGTTGAAGAACTATACGCTCGTGGAAAACAAAAAACCGTGGGGCGTGACAGGATTCCGGGTATGAGGAGGCTGAGGGAAATGCGCGTGCCGAGGAGAGGGGTGGAAGCTCTGGAGCCAGCAGCGATCATTATGGGCGGCGCTTGTTATTTGCGACACGTACTCAAGGCATCAGCCCTCTACCCCAGGAATGCCTAGGGAACCGACGACTACGCGTGTCGCAGCTGCGTGCGATTTCCTGCATGTAGATCCTGATAGGCAACCCTGCAGAACGAACCACGCGCTTTTCCTTTCCTTCGTTCATCGCAGTTACGTTACTGCCAAACAAAACATTGTAATAGAAAATAAATTAACTGTCTACAATGGCTTCTGCTCTAGACCCCAGCAAGTTCACGTGTTCGACAATCATCGTCAATAACAGAAAATTTCGACCTTAGAAAACAATCGCTAGGCTCCTTTGGAGCTCTGAGAAAGTTTTTTCAGTACATTGCCTGCGTTTGTTCGCTGAAGCGAATGACTGCAGTGGAATAAAACTTTCAGACATCACAAAATAATTTTAATCTTGGAAGCTACACTGAAGAGCCGAAGAAACTGGTACACCTGCCTAATATCGTGTAGGGCCCCGCGAGCACTCAGAAGTGCCGCAACACGATGTGTCATGGACTCGGCTAATGTCCGAAGAAGTGCTGGAGGGAAGTGACACCATGAATCCTGCAGGGCTGTCCCTAATTCTGTAGGGGTACGAGGGGGTGGAGATCTCTTCTGAACAGCACGCTGCAAGCCATCACAGATATGCTCAATAATGTTCATCTTTGTGGAGTTTGGTGGCCAATGGAAGTGTTTAAACTCAAAAGACTTTTCCTGGAGCCACTCTGCAGAAATTCTGGAAGTATGGGGTGTCGCATTGTCCTGCTGGAATTGCCTAAGTCCGTCGAAATGCAAAATGAACATGAATTGGTGCAGGTGATCACACAGGATGCTTACTTACGAGTCAACTGTCAGGGTCGTATCTACACGTATCAGGGGTCCCATATCACTCCAACTGCACACGCCCCACATCATTACAGAGCCTCCACCGGCTTGAGCAGCCCCCTGCTCACATACAGGCTCCATGGGTTCATGAGGTTGTCTTCATACCGGTACACGTCCATCCGCTCGATACAATTTGAAACGAGACTCGTCCGACCAGGCAGCATGTTTCCAATCATCAAGGTCCAATGTCGGTGTTGACGGTCCCGGGCTTTGTGTCGGGCAGTCATCAAGCGTACACGAGTGAACCTTCGGGTCTGATAGCCCATGTCGATGATGCTTCGTTGAATGGTTCTCACGCTGACACTTGTTGATGGCCCAGCATTGAAATCTGGAGCAATTTGCAGAACCCTTGCACTTCTGCCAAGTTGAACGATTCTCTTCAGTCGTCGTTCGAGCCGTTCTTGCAGGATATTTTTCCGACGGCAGCGATGTCGGGGATTTTAGTTTTGCTGGATTCCTGATATTCACGGTACACTCGTGAAATGGTCGTATGGGAAAATCTCCACATCATGGCTACGTCGGAGATGCTGTGTCCCATAGCTCGTACGCCGACTGTAACACCACGTACAAACTCACTTAATCTGTAGCAGCAGTAACCGATCTAACAACTGTGCCAGACACTTGTTGTCTTATATAGGCGTTGCCGACCGCTGCGCCATATTCTGCCTGTTTACGTATCTCCGTATTGGAATACGCATGCCTATACCAGTTTCTTTTGCGCTTCAGTGTATATACCAGCCTACCGCATCCTTTCCGTCAACAGCTTTAATGGTGATGCAGAAATGTTTAAGTGACATGTGGAATAGTAACAATATCGAACACACAATCTAGGTTTACGCATATCCAACAGACCTTCCGGAATGAAGATGTAGTGACAGTTGAAAATTCGTGCCGTACCGCGATTCGAACTTGAATTTCCTACTTATCCCCTTAACCATTCCACCATCTGAGCAAGTCTCCAGGCCTCACTCAAACTCTTACTGTCGTTGATGTTCCAACCTATAATTTCCTAACAATACTACCGACGGCAGATGCAGAAACAAGGATTGGACAAAAATATGTAAACACCGCTAGAAATTTATGCTTTAACGTGAGTGCAGATGGTAGTCAAGTCTGCAGGTTGCGCTGTTCTGTTTGACCCGAACCGCACCCGCTCAATGTTCTCAATACGTTGCAAGTGTCAGTCGCGGTCAGAACACATTTCTGTGTAGTTGTGAGTGCATTGTGTCTGACCTAAGTGAATTCAGACCAGGGCAAATTGTTGGAGCTCGTACAGTTGGTGCTTCCGTAACCAAGGTAGCTGAATTTTTAGGAAGTTCAAAAGGCGTCGTATCGACGATTTATACGACATACAAGGAAAACGGAAAAATATCACCCGCTAAGTCACAACGGGACAGCACGTGTTGCTTGTTTGTGACGGACGGTCATTGAATAGAATTTTGACGAAAAGTAAGAGGACGACAGCTGCTAAAGTCACAGTAGAACTGACCGTCGCACTCACGGACCCTGACACCACCAAAGCAACACGAAGGGAGGTCCGGAAGCGAGAAATTGCTGGGCGAACTAGAATTCCAAAAGCACTCATCAGTGATGCAAATGCCTGTAACAGGAAAACGTGGTGCCGAAGCCATAAAACCTGGACTGTGCAGCAATGGTAGGAAATCACTTGGTCGGATGGATCTTCTTTCACACTGTTTCCAACTTCTGGCCGAGTTTACATTCCGAGAGTAAACACGGCGCGTGTTCGTTGTTGATTCGTGCAGACATATCGCGATATTCCATGGTTCTCATGGATACTGTGCAAGGTCGTATTATTGCCAAAGAGATCCATCCCATGGTAGAATGTCTGTTGCCCAATGGGGATGCTGTGTACTAAGAAGACAGGGCCCCTGATCACACAGCTCGCATCGTCTAGGACTGGTTTTGTGAGCACGATGGAAAATTTTCACATCTATGTGGTCTCCACAGTCACCAGATCTCAAAATTATTGAGCCTTTGTGATAACCTTTGAAGAGAGGTTAGTGTGGTAGATATCCACCGCCATTATCGTTGACAAATTTTGCCATTGTTTTGCAGGGGAGTGGTATAAGATTTCCTTGAAAACCACACAGTACCTTCATTTATCCATTCCGAAAAGACAGGAAGTTGTTTTTAATGCGGACTGTTTTTTAAACCATATTAGGCAAGGTAGTATGTTGTGTCTCATTGGGCCAAACACTCTTCCAAGAAAACTTGTTGGACGAGGGTACCTTCGGTTCCTGGCGCTTGCTTGATGATGTTCTCCTAGTCCAACGGTGGAGCTTGGGACACATGCGTGATGGGACACCGGCACGTTATGCTGCCGGAGGAAGGAATTATCTAACGCATCAACATGGCCCATGATAGCTGGGTGGGAAATGGCCTGTAACTCGCTCTCCAACGTCACCTGATATCAGTCCTCTGGATTTCTCTGTCTGGGGTCGTCTCAAAACTGACGTGCACAGCACTCCTGTTGATACTGCTAAACAACGTGAGCAGCGAAGTGCATAGTCAAGGCTTTACGTGACGATCCGTGACTGAACGAATACGTAACTCACTACAGAAACGAGTGCAGCGTTGCATCCAAATGTGAGGCTGTGACGTGGTTACACCTCCTTTAACAGGTTCATATTAAGGTAGTCCACAGGTGAAATACGAACCGAATTATATGGGCACTAAGCACTAAATTTTCATCTGAAATATGTTTTCACTAATTATGACAGTATTTCATACAGAAGACAGTGGCCATTCGTAATCACACGTTAGCAATTATCTCGCAGATGGCTGTGTTTGCTTATATCGTCTACGTCCACCACGCCAGTTTTCGTTGTGAATTGCGGTAGTCCCTGTATACGAAATCAATGAAATGGACTGAAATTAAATAAATGGATACATGGGGACGAAATCAGTGACGATGTAATGACTTGGAATGAGATCAGCGCAAACCGTTCAGAAATGCTGAGCCAGCAACGTAATGAAAATGCAGTAACAGTCTGAAAACTGCCTCGGTCTGGTAAAAATTGTTGCCAATATTATATTATGTCATTACATTTTTCATCGTATTTTGATTGGTTTCATCCTCATCAATCCATTCATTTCATTTTATTGCATTTCATTCATTTCATCTTGCAGAAGCATTATGAAGACTCCTAAGACTTCGAAATCCTGTGAATACCGACAGACTAAAAACGACCCTATCTAGTGTCCACTGATTTATGCGCTCCGCGTATACATATAGATTAGCTTTTGTTAATTGTGGGTGATGACAGATGTGCGTCGTCGACAAGCTGTTCGGCACCGTCATTGGAGTCCCGGTTCACTGACCTTCATCGCCCCACAATTCAATAACTATGCGCTACTATTGCACACTCTGTGATCAAAAGTCTCCGGAAACCACAATAAAAGCCCTTTTTGTGGAATCAAGTTACGAAACTAATAGGGTATAAGTGTAGGCACAATGTCTTAACATCAGAGTCGTGTTACATGTCAGAGCGAGCCAACGGAAAGAACTGACCGCATGCAAACTGGTTGTTATTATAGGGACGCACTAGCTTGAGGGTCCCGTCAGACACACATACGTGCAGCATGTGCAAAGTCCACTGTTAGCGATGTTATAGCACGATTTAAAAAAAAAAAACGGAATAAATTAATAATTGGACACTTTTACCGACCTCCCAATTCAGATGATACAATTACTGAAAGCTTCAAAGAAAACCTGGGTTTAATTTCAAACAAGTACCCGACTCATATGATTATAGTTGGTGGTGACTTTAATTTACCCTCGATGTACTGGCGAAAATACATCTTTAATTCCGGAGGTACGCATAAAACATCATTCGAAACTGTGCTAAACGCATTCCCTAAAAATTATTTAAAGCAGCTGGTTCATGAGCCCAAACGAATAATAAACGGTTGTGAGAACACACTTGACCTCTTAGCGACAAATAATCCTGAGTTAATAACGATCATCAAAATGCATACAAGGATTAGTGAACACAGCATTGTCGTAGCGAGACTGACTATTGTAACATCCAAATCCTCCAATAATAAACGAAAAATATACCTATTCAAAAAAGCCTACAAAAATTCACTTGATGCCTTCCTGAGAGACAGTATCCTCTCCTTCGGAATTAACAAAGTAAGTGTAGACCAGATTTGGATTGAATTCAAAGAAATAGTATCGGCAGCAGTTGAAAGATTCATACCAAATAAATTAACAACCGACGGAGCTGATCCTCCTTGGTACACAAAACGGGTCAGAACACTGTTGCAGAAACAACGAAACAAACATGCCAAATTCAAACAAACGCAAAATCTCCAAGATTGGCAATATTTTACATAAGCTCGAAATTTAGCTCGGACTTCAATGCGAGTTGCTTATAATACACTCCTGGAAATGGAAAAAAGAACACATTGACACCGGTGTGTCAGACCCACCATACTTGCTCCGGACACTGCGAGAGGGCTGTACAAGCAATGATCACACGCACGGCACAGCGGACACACCAGGAACCGCGGTGTTGGCCGTCGAATGGCGCTAGCTGCGCAGCATTTGTGCACCGCCGCCGTCAGTGTCAGCCAGTTTGCCGTGGCATACGGAGCTCCGTCGCAGTCTTTAACACTGGTAGCATGCCGCGACAGCGTGGACGTGAACCGTATGTGCAGTTGACGGACTTTGAGCGAGGGCGTATAGTGGGCATGCGGGAGGCCGGGTGGACGTACCGCCAAATTGCTCAACACGTGGGGCGTGAGGTCTCCACAGTACATCGATGTTGTCGCCAGTGGTCGGCGGAAGGTGCACGTGCCCGTCGACCTGGGACCGGACCGCAGCGACGCACGGATGCACGCCAAGACCGTAGGATCCTACGCAGTGCCGTAGGGGACCGCACCGCCACTTCCCAGCAAATTAGGGACACTGTTGCTCCTGGGGTATCGGCGAGGACCATTCGCAACCGTCTCCATGAAGCTGGGCTACGGTCCCGCACACCGTTAGGCCGTCTTCCGCTCACGCCCCAACATCGTGCAGCCCGCCTCCAGTGGTGTCGCGACAGGCGTGAATGGAGGGACGAATGGAGACGTGTCGTCTTCAGCGATGAGAGTCGCTTCTGCCTTGGTGCCAATGATGGTCGTATGCGTGTTTGGCGCCGTGCAGGTGAGCGCCACAATCAGGACTGCATACGACCGAGGCACACAGGGCCAACACCCGGCATCATGGTGTGGGGAGCGATCTCCTACACTGGCCGTACACCACTGGTGATCGTCGAGGGGACACTGAATAGTGCACGGTACATCCAAACCGTCATCGAACCCATCGTTCTACCATTCCTAGACCGGCAAGGGAACTTGCTGTTCCAACAGGACAATGCACGTCCGCATGTATCCCGTGCCACCCAACGTGCTCTAGAAGGTGTAGGTCAACTACCCTGGCCAGCAAGATCTCCGGATCTGTCCCCCATTGAGCATGTTTGGGACTGGATGAAGCGTCGTCTCACGCGGTCTGCACGTCCAGCACGAACGCTGGTCCAACTGAGGCGCCAGGTGGAAATGGCATGGCAAGCCGTTCCACAGGACTACATCCAGCATCTCTACGATCGTCTCCATGGGAGAATAGCAGCCTGCATTGCTGCGAAAGGTGGATATACACTGTACTAGTGCCGACATTGTGCATGCTCTGTTGCCTGTGTCCATGTGCCTGTGGTTCTGTCAGTGTGATCATGTGATGTATCTGACCCCAGGAATGTGTCAATAAAGTTTCCCCTTCCTGGGACAATGAATTCACGGTGTTCTTATTTCAATTTCCAGGAGTGTAGTTCCCACAGCGAACTTTGTCCCGAAACCTGGCAGAAAATCCAAAGAGATTCTGGTCATATGTGAAGTATGCTAGCGGCAAGACACAATCGATGCCTCCTCTGCGCCATAGCAATGGAGATACTATCGAAGACAGTGCTGCCAAAGCAGAGTTACTAAACACAGTCTTCCGAAATATACCTTCACAGAAGAAGACGAAATAAATATTCCATAATTCGAATCGAGAACGGCTGCCAACATCAGTAACGTAGAAGCAAATATCCTCGGAGTAGTGAAGCAACATAAATCACTTAATAAAAGCAAATCTTCTCGTCCAGACTGTATACCAGTTGGGTACCTTTCAGAGTATGCTGATGCACTAGCTCCATACTTAACAATCATATACAACCGTTCGCTCGACGAAAGATCCATACCCAAAGACTGGAAAGTTCCACAGGTTACACCGATATTCAAAAAAGGTAGTAGGAGAAATCCACTAAATTACAGGCCCTCATCATTAACGTCGATATGCAGCAGGATTTTGGAACATATATTGCATTCGAATATTATGAATTACCTCGAACAGAAAGGTCTATTGACACACAGTCAACATGGATTCAGAAAGCATCGTTCTTGTGAAAGACAACTAGCTCTTTACTCGCGCGAGTGTTGAGTGCTATTGATAAGGGATTTCAGATTGATGCCGTATTTCTGGATTTGCGGAAGGCTTGTGGAAATGTATCACACAAGTCGCTTGTAGTGAAATTGCGTGCTTATGATATATCGTCTCAGTTATGTGACTGGATTCGTGATTTCCTGTCAGAGAGGTCACAGTTCGTAGTAACTGACGGAAAGACATCGAGCAAAACGGAAGTGATTTCTGGCGTTCCCCATGGTAGTGTTATAGGCCGATTGCTGTTCCTTACCTACACACATCACAAAAGTTTTGCATAACCTCGGTTCCCAGAATTCCTGAAGATAGACGTTGACTGTGGATATTGTATCACAGATACAGTCCCTTTGAATGTTCAGAGATGTCACTAAACCCGCCCAAAAAAGTAAGCAACCATGCATGACCATCTATTAGACGGAGGGGTTCGACAGCCGATCAGTTTCAGTCATTCCACCAGGAAGGAGGTACACGGCTTGTGTTGTCTGTAGTTCATCCATGCCTAGACGGCCAATACGGCGGTTCCATAGCGTCTGCATTGTTACTTTGTGCCAGGAGGGGCTCTCAACAAGAAAGTGTCCAGGTGTCTCGGAGTGGATCAAAGCGATGTTGTTCGGACATGGAGGAGATACAGCGAGACAGGAACTGTCGATGACATGCGGCCCAAGGGCAACTTTTGCAGTGGATGACCGCTACCTATGGATTATGGTTCGGAGGAACCCTGACAACAACGCCACCTTGTTGAATAATGCTTTTCGAGCAGCCACAGTACGTCCTGTTATGACTCAAACTGTACGCAATAGGCTGCATGATGCGCAATTTCGCTCCCGACGCCCATGGCGAGGTCCATCTTTGCAACCATGACATCATGCAGGTCGGTACAGATGGGCCCAACAATATGCCGAATGGACCGCTAAGGATTGGCATCACGTTCTCTTCATAAATGTGTGTCGCATATGCCTTCAATCAGAAGGAACCCGGTCAGGCTGAACGCCTTAGACACACTGTCCAGCGAGTGCAGCAAGGTGGAGGTTCCCTGCTGTTTTAGGATGGCATTGTGTGGGGCTGACGTACGCCGCTGGTGGTCATGGAAGGCGCCGTAACGGCTGTACGATACGTGTATGCCATCCTCCGACCGATAGTGCAACCATATCGGCAGCATATTGGCGAGAAATTGGTCTTCATGGACGACAATTCGTGCCCCCATCGTGCACATCTTGTGAATGACTTCCTTCAGGATAACGTCATCGCTCGATTAGTGTGGCCAGTATGTTCTCCAGACATGAACCCCATCGAACATGCCTTTGATAGATTGAAAAGGTCTGTTTATGGAAGACGTGACCCACCGACCACTCTGAGGGATCTACGCCGAATCATCGTTGAGGAGTAGAACAATCTGGACCAACAGTGTCTTGATTAACTTGTGGATAGTATGCCACGACGAATACAGGTATGCATCAATGCAAGAGGACGCGCTACTGGGTACTAGAGGTACTGGTGTGTACAGCAATCTGGACCACCACCTCCGAAGGTCTAACTACATGGTGGTACAACATGCAATGTGTGGTTTTCATGAGCAATAAAAAGGGCAGAAATGATGTTTATGTTGATCTCTATTCCAATTTTCTGTACAGGTTCCGGAACTCTCGGAACAGAGTTGATTAAAAACTTTTTTGATGTGTGTATATAAAAGATTTGGGAGACAATATTAGCAGCTGTATTAGCTTGTTTGCAGATTACGCTGTCGTTTATCGATCAGTAAAGTCATCAGAAGATAAAAACAAATTACAAAACGATTTAGTAAAGATATCTGTATGGTGCGAAAGTTGGCAACTGATCCTAAATAACGAAAAGTGTGAGGTCGTCCACATGAGTACTAAAAGAAAACCGTTGAACTTCGGCTACGCAATAAGTCAGTAAAATCTAAAGGCCGTAAACTCAACTAAATACCTAGGAATTACAATTACGAACAACTTAAATTGGAAGGAACAAGTTGAAAATGTTGTGGGGCAGACTAACTAAAGACTGCGTTTTATTGGCAGGACACTTAGAAAACTTAATAGATCTACCAAGGAGACTGCCTAAATTACGTTTGTCCGTCATCTTTTAAAGTACTGCTGCGCGGTGTGGGATCCTTAAAAGATAGGATTAACGGAGTACATTGAGAAAGTTCAAAGAAGAACAGCACTTTTGTATTATCGCGAAATAGGGGGGAGAGTGTTACTAAAATGATACAGGATTTGGGGTGGACATCATTAAAATAAAGGTGTTTTTCGTTGCGGCGGAATCTTCTCACGAAATTTCTATCACCAACTTTCTCCTCCAATTGCGAAAATAATTTGTTGACCCCAACCTGCATATTGAGAAACGACCACCATGTTAAAATAAGGCAAATCAGAGCTCTTACGGAAAGATATAGGTGTTCGTTCTTTCCGCGCGCTAGACGAGATTGGAATAATAGAGAATTGTGAAGGTGGTTTGATGAACTTTCTGCCAGACACTTAAATGTGATTTGTAGAGTATCCATATAGATGCGGAAGTCCAAACACCGTTCTGGTATACTTAATACGGTTTTCATGGTAATTGTGCTGCCTAGAAGCCACTCACCACAAGAATGAGTTCAAGTCATTTAGAATGATGCCAAAATGCAGTCAGTTTGGTGTAATATAGCTCAGGGACACTCTTTGGAGTTAATAGTGCTGCTAACATGATGTGATACTGAAATGGGTGCGTGCGAACTTGGTGAACATCTAGCTAATGGTACGACGCGGAAGCGGTATGACGCCATTGAACATCGGTATAGATGGTCTCAGGATTTAGAGCTGATTTTCCTTATTCGGCTCGAGTCATTAGCTTTAGTCCATTGCAAAATGGAGGTAATTCTGAGAGTAGTTTGGGCAGCAGCTTACTGCCTACATGGTTACAACATTTTCACTTACGAAATTGACAAACGTTGAAAATGAAAATTTCAAAGCTACCAATTTGGGATTTTATAACCCACTCAATAATGTAAAGCTGCGACATTATGTGTTAGAGCATTCGCATATGATGGTGTGAATTTATACTCTGTTCTGTATGCCATGCGAGTACACGTTAGGAAGTTGATGAAATAATGATATAAACACTTCAGTTTAAATCTCGCGTAACAAGCGTGGTACATGTAGCACAAAAGCAGCAAATATGTAAACATACGATGTGTATGACTTATAGTGTGCAAAGATGTCAATATAGAAGGTCGATATCACATGGTTTGTGAAATGCGTGTGCAGAAAGGAGAAAAGTGACAGGAATATGTGTTAAATAAAAACGAAACCCACAAATGATACTGAGAATGTAAATTAAAAGTAGGTAAAAAGATAAAGTGTGATTTTATTTTTTCTTAAAACGATGTAAAAAAAATCTTTGTTATTAACCTGTACACCCTACCTTACGTGCTTCACCTAAAAGTGGTATTCCAATTCGTCCCATTGTTAATTGTGTAGACCACCCTGCCTATAAAGTCAGTAAAAATTAGGTACACTACTTAAAGAATGATACGTTTTCGAAGTAAACTGATAGTGAAAGATTCTCTTGAAACAATAGCAAAAATTAAAGACGCCTCCATTCATGCTAGTGGTAAACTTTTTTCCTTTGCATATTTAATTTATTTAATCGCTTTCCTATTCTAGACTCTACTGAAATCACTGAAGAGAATCTTCTCCAACACAAGAAAGTAAGTGTGCTAGAAGCTAGTGATGTCATTAGCTTATTAAGTCTGATACTCTCCAATAATTATTTCAAGTCTGAAGATGAAATTTTTTCATAACATTGGCATGGGTAGTTGTATGGCGACTACACGTGCTGCCACTTTTGTTAACCAACTTGGAAGTCAGAAATTCAAGAAATTCCCCACCACAGCTAATAAAATCTAATATTACAGTAGATATGTGGATAACACTTTAGTATTATATTAGCACAACTCAATAGTATGCACACTAAAACTAATTTCACCATGTATTTAGAAAAAAACACGCAATTAACTTTTTGGATCTGACTATAGAGAACGATAATGGTGTTCATAGATTTTGCATCTGTTGTAAGCCCACTTACATCGACAATGTCATCTTTAATCATTCCTTCCACCCATGAAGTGGTAAGTGATAAGATCACACTGCAGAAAGGAGGTACTTTTCCATTCTATGATTCACAGATTAATCAATCTTCCGCTAGAACAAAAGGAAACTGACAAAGAACCAAAGATCATTGGACATGTAACACTGAACAACCGTTTCACTGCACAGATGACTGATAAAATGTTTGCTGCCAAATTACCCAATAACAGTACTACTGGTAAGATCACACTGCAGAAACAGGAAGAAGCTAAAACTAAATATTCGTACCTACCACTAAGCGGATCTGTTTCGGAAAGAATAGCTCAACATAACATTTATCTAGGTCAAACTGGTAGAAGTTTTAACATTCGTTTCAGATAACACAGTAAGACCAGTGATAAGCGTAAATCATGGTTCGCGAACCATATTTGGGCGACTAGACACATGTTAGATAACATCGAAATCTCTTTAGAAACTCTCCAAAGACTCGGAAAAGGAAGACAGCTTCATTGCTTAGGAGAGGTCTAAATCTACAGGACGTTTAGAGACCAGCCAGAACACATTTTAAATGAACACTCTGACGTTAAAAATACGAAATTCTTGCACTGCTCCAGGAACGTCTCAGAATCTGGTGTTTTCTTTTTGATTAACTTTAGCCGTGTTATCCTGGCCAAATATTCTACATCATGTTACACCTGTGACTAATTAGCACCTGTTTCTTTCCAACATTTGTGTATTACACGCATTTATTTTGCGAGTGTCGACCACTACTTTCAACTATATCTGAGATTTCAGACTCTCTTGTGTACTTGTATTTTGTGGGTATTGTTTTGTTATGACTTGATAGTCACTTCATCTTTTTTACCTACTTTTAATCTACATTCTTATATCATTTGTGGATTCCGTTTTCGTTTAACATACATTTCAGTCACTCTTCTCATTTCTGCCCACATATTTCGCAAACCATATGATATCGACTCTCAATATTAGCATATCTGCACTCCATAGCTCATACTCTGCGTATTTCTACATCTTTGTCACTTTTGCAATCCGTTTACCACAAGATTTAAAGTTAAGTGTTTACATTATTATTTCACCAGCTTTCTAAGGTGTGGTATATGGAACACCGGATAAAGTCACACCACCACACGCAACTGCTCTTACACAGAATGCCACAGCTTTATATTATTGAGTGGGTTACAACATGCCACGTAAGCAGCATTGAAATATTCATTTTCAATGTTTGTCAATTTCGTAATTACGTGTATCGTATTTGATAACTAATTGTTTTCAAAATGCTTGAAAATGACCATGTGTCGGAGTTGCGAGCGCAATAAATAATATTTCAACAGCCTAAAGCGGAATGATTTCATTCAAACATTTTCGTATTTTACTTAGAAGCCCCGACTCACGAAATGAGGACACTTGCATTAACTGAAGAAACTAAAGAGGATTTGCTGCGTTTTCTGGCTGGGTGGTACAGCTTGAATGTCTTCAAACATATTTAGAATGAACTGGCGTCGATTAAGTGCCTTACAAACACATCCCAAACCACAGTAACAATAATTCAGTGTGCTCAATGAAGACGATAACACAGTTCCTTCATAGCTTAGTGTCTTATTCTAAAACATTCCCCAAGGTATAAACTCCGTAACAACAACGTAAGGAGCTACTGCAAGGTATTATTTATATGGCAGAAGTGCCTTTGGGGGGTGGGGCAATGATGAAGCCACTACACTCACAATGGAAGAAATTGGGTTCAAACATCGTTTGATTTCTATTGCTGCTAAAAAGGTGAAGCCGAAATAGTTTTTTTCTGAAATGCACACGACAGATTTATTTCCTAATACTTTTAACATGCGAGCCCAATCCAAAATCAACAGGAACTTGGAATCCAGATTATATTTTCCGGGCGCTTTTTTCGTTTTTCACGGTCCACGACGTAACTAGATTTCATCAACTGATCATGGAGAACAGTTTATCGCAATATATCATTTTGAATCGATGCAAGTTTATACAATTCCCTTCCAAGACATCACACACGTAACATTAAAACTTACGACCACAAAGAATAACTATGTAAACAAGCCTGTTTTGTAACGCGGCTGTCTTATTCTAAGTCGTAATTTTCGAGTAAATGTAAGTATTCATAACGTGTGGTTCGATAGCTAAATGCCTAAGTGTCTGAATAACAATTCCAAAGTTTCACGGTTCTGTCCTGAGGTTGTCCTAAGATATTTTCTACAACTTATCGTCTCTTTCACCTCCGATTTGTACACAGCGATTCGGAGTACACGTTAAACTGTATTGTGTCCCGCATAATCAGTGCAAAGACCAGAACAAGGCAACGACGTACATACTTAAATTAGGAATTTTACATTTACTTATCATTTTCTTTTATTCTACTACGAGTTTTTGGAAACAATAATTCATTTTTTGTAACGTGTCACGTAGAGTAACTGAATTTTAGTCGTCGTAAAGAAGTAATGTAGAGTGTAACATATTGTCTACGACAGCTGTGTTTCTGTACATGTTGTAAGAATGTATATCACTGTCCTTTGTTATTCTAATGCTGAGAAACTTCTACCGTGAATCTTATGTTGATATGCACTTCGTTTACATATGAATTCACTAGTCAGCACACTCCGAAAGTAACATTTGTCTGCCGCAACCATCGACAAAAGAGATATGTTGAAGTACGCACCCTCGTTATTGAAAACCGATTAACAGTACTCCAAACAAAGGAAGTACCAAGTCCTGATAGATTCTCTAATAGGTTGTATTTGAATATGTTGCATCGGTAGTGCCATATCAAGCTCATTTCACTCTTATCCACAAGAAGTGTAAAAGAACGGATGCACAGAACCGCAGTACAACATCGTTAACAACCACCTGTTGATCGATGCCAGGAAACATTCCGGGCTCAAACGTTATGACGTTGCTTGACCTAAAGACATTTCTCACAAACAAATCAGTACGTATTCAGGAAAGCCATATTTCTGAGACATTATTTATTCACAATCATTATCTTGCAAATGGTGGATGCAGCTAAGCAGGTAGATCCCGTCTGCCCAGATTTACGAAAGGTGTTACATGAAGTATCCCGTAGTCGAACAACAACCAAGCTACTAGCGTACGAACTATCCTCACAGATGCCTGATTACCTCGATGAACTTTGTGAAATGGAACCCAGTATGTTGTAAAATAAAAATGAGAAAGTTCCCCTCAGAATCGCGAGGAGGGGAACACGCGGAAGACGTTGAGAATAAAGGACAGGATTATAGGGCGTGTGTTAAGACATCATGGAATAACATACCTGCATGGTACCTGTGGGGGCTGTACAGAGTAAAGCCGGCCGCGGTGGCCGAGCGGCTCTAGGCGCTTCAGTCCGGAATCGCGCGACTGCTGCAGTCGCAGGTTCGGATCCTGCCTCGGGCATGGATGTGTGTGATGTCCTTAGGTTAGTTAGGTTTAAGTAGTTCTAAGTTCTAGGGGACTGATGACCTCAGATGATAAGTTCCATAGTGCTTTGTTTAAGCCCTGTCATTATTGCTGTATAATGATTAAGAAGGCAGATAATCCATCAAGCAGTCTAAAATTAGAAAATAGAAAGTATTGCATTTAGACCGGGAATCAAACTCTCGAACTGTACCTACAGCACTGACTGCGTAGCAGTTGCACAGTGTGAAACGAAGACACTTGTCGCACAGTGTTGTCAAATTGCATTTCTTTCAGGTTCATTTTCTACTGAAAACATGCACCATACGAAATTTGCTTCCGACATTTTTGTACTGTTAGCATGCAAGGAATGACGCTGTGGTGTCCGAGTGCTAGAATTTTGGTTCATCGCGTATATATTATCTAGGATTTTTAAGTCTTAAAGTCACGTATCACTACATCCAGTTGTTACAATACAGTACACCATATTTTCTGCCACACTTGGCCCTCTTTCTGCTCTTCCACTCAATGATTATCTTCTTCCGATTTTCACCTACACTCTGTGTTTACCCCCCTCTCTCTCTCTCTCTCTCTCTCTCTCTCTCTATATATATATATATATATATATATATATATATATATATATATATATATATATATAAAGCTCTTTCTTTCTGTTCTTCTCGTCCCCCTCCAAACACACTACACACACACACAAACGCGTGCGTGCGTGAGCATACACGGACAAAAAGGAGAGGGACAGAATTCAAGTTGAACTATTTGTTCTTGTTTGTTATACGTTCGCCGCTGTTGTATATAATTCGCAATTTTTTGCAATATGGTAATGATATGAAATCTTTGTGCATATTATCCCCCAGCAAATTGTCTCTGCACGTACCAGTTTATCAAATGCGAAACAAACCTTTCCGACGTTACAGCAGAGTGCGACCACCTGAAAGGCATATATTTCTCTGTTTATACGTGCAATCTCCTCCACCTGTACTGACAACGACGGGGAACGATATTTTGAGTACGTGTCCTTCCATACTGCATCTGAATGACGTCATTGGCGGACTATGATACGGCAGCCTGTCGCCATCGCGTAGCTTTGTGAGTCTGATCATGTAATTACTTTTTTATCTGTGCAAATTAATGGCATAACACGACTTGAGATGCGATTTTTGCTTTGAAAGTGCCACAGTTCGGCCAGGAAAGCATACTCACAAAAGCTAACATCGACATTATGTTAATTTTTAGATAAATCGATCCAATGACAAAAGCTGTGACACTGTGAAAAGCATTGTATTAACATAGTAAAGGGAATGTTTATAATCATTTCTTTATTTCAGTTTATCTTCATAACTCAATGTTAACTTTAATCTAATGCGTCCGCATACATAATTATCGTTTACTTTCGATACGGTTGTTTGCATGTTTTGTATCTAACATTCGTAGTGGGTGCGCAGTTGGTAACCATTTTGTATTGTTTGAGTTCTACAGAGAATTGGTGTGTGTAGCTTCCACAGTGAAGTCTCTGCTGTGCACTGCGGAAGAGAGACGTGTGTTATTTGTGATGCACCTCCGATCCTTGTGATCTGTCTGGTCCGAACGTCAGGCACGGTAATATATTCACTTGGCACGCCTCTAACTCTTCCTTGAGGACTTCACGCTACCCCCCCCCCCCTCCTGCTCACAGTCTTGCATCGATTTTACATAAGCTCACAGTCTCCTTTCTCTATTTCACTTATTCCTCGTCACTTTCAATTTCCTTCAATATTTAGGGTATCGCTTTTGTTTCCTTTCTCAGTAAATAATCCGTATTAGTGTTTTGCAACCTAATATTTCGGTGACATTCACACATGTTAATACCTGCCTTCCCTGGATTTAGAGTTATTACGCCCTTATTGAAGTCTTGGGGTACTCCGTCTCTCTCACATATTTTTCATACTAGGAGTAATTTTTTTTTTTTTGTAATCAATTATTTCCAGGGAAATTCGTCTACTTCGGGAGCCTTGTTTCGAATTAAGTTTTTGAGTTATTTTACCGTATTTGGTCAAGAGTAAGGTGGTTTTATTTGCTGTAGTGAATAGGGGGAGGGGGTGGATGGAGCGATGGTGGAACCAATGAGAACACCTGTGGGCGAGAAATAAATCAAGGCCTCTGCAATAACAAGGGTGATTGGACAAGAAGATTAAATATTTAACAAAAGTCTTGATTTACTGTAAACTCGCGAAGTCCTAGTCGGTCGGGAACTTATGGAAGGACGAAGGAAGTTCAGCGCGACCTGGACGTGGAGTATCACATCGGCAGTTCAGACTTTCTAAGACGGACTTCAACATTTTAGTGCAGGTGCACGTGATTTTACAAATGTAAAAAAAATGTTCAAATGTGTGTGAAATCTTATAGGACTTAACTGCTAAGGTCATTAGTCCCTAAGCTTACACACTACTTAACCCAAATTATCGTAAGGACAAACACAAACACCCACGCCCGAGGGAAGACTAGAACCTCCGCCGGGACCAGCCGCACAGTCCATGACTGCTGCGCTTGAGACCGCTCGGCTAATCCCGAGCGGCTTACAAATGTAGCACTGGCGTAGTAATAGCTCATCGGTAGCTGTAACTATCAAAGTCGAGTGTGCGACGATTTTTCCCAAGCTGGTCTTATTATCAAGCGGTTTTTAGTGTTAGATCATGGAGCTAGTAGTTACATCGAGAGGTGCTGTTCGAAGAAATAGTCTTAACGACGTTCCTAAAACTCATTGTATATCACAGTTAATGCGAAGACTGACACCGGTGATAATATATGATAAAAGCAGCGGAAACGTTCTAGCAAAATTAGGTCCGCCGACGAACCGTCTGCGAGATAATTACGAATGCATAGTTGCGAGCCGCCGACGACATCAGTATCTAATATTCTCCTAATTAGAACAAACATATTTTAAACGTAAACTTTTCGATTAAGTCCCCATCTGATGGAGCTCAAATTTCACCTATGCTCGCCCTTAATAAGAACCACCGTACTGCTTCAGCAGGTTACGTGTACCATAGCCACCTCTTACAGGAGATGTTCCATATGTTGCCCTTACATTTGGATGTAGCATTTCACTCCTCTACCATGGTTCAAATCCTTCCCACTTCGTTAGACACTGGACTCGCATTCGGGAGGACGACGGTTCAATCCCGCGTCCGGCCATACTGACTTAGGTTTTCCGTGATTTCCCTAAATCGCTCCAGGCAAATGCCGGGATGGTTCCTTTCAAAGGGCACGGCCGACTTCCTTCCCCATCCTTCCCTAATCCGATGAGACCGAGGACCTCGCTGTCTGGTCTCCTTCCCCAAACCAACCAACCAACCGACCTTCCCACTTCCAGGAGGTGGACGAAAACATGGAAACACTAAAAACACAATTAATTACCATGTCTAATACGGTGTAGGAAAACCGCTGACACGCAAAACAGCGTCTCGGAATGGAAAGTATGGTTCTCAAAGGAATTTTATACCATTCACCATTCTTCCTGCAAAATAGTGGCAAGAACAGGTAATTATTATGGAGATGGATGCCGGTCACGCACCTTTCTCTCCAAAGTAGACTACAAAGGCTCAATAATATTGGGATCTGGTGACTGTGTGACGAGGGGAGAAGCAACAAGTCATCCCTGTGCTCACAAAACCAGTCCTGGGCGATGCGAGCCGCCCTGTCGTCTTGGAACAAAGCGTCACCATTACGGAACAAACATAATGGCATGGGATGTACCTGATCAGCCAAAATCGTCACATAGTCTTTGGCACGAAAGCGATCTTGCAGAGTAACCGTGAGGCCATGGAACACCGCAATATAGAGGTCCACGTCATTACGGAACCCCCACCATGTTTCACTCTTGGGACATGAACTCTGCTAAGAGATGGAATCAGTGTAAAACAAGGCTCATCCGACCAAATGATTTTCTTCCATTGGCGTACTCCAGGTTTTACGGCTTCGGCGCCACACGTCTTCCTGTTACGGGAACTTGAATCATTGATGTTTGGTTTTAACGACCTTTCCACAATAGTAACATCGGTTCCCGTGAGATCACCGGAGTTGAGCGCTGTCCGGTTGCGCTAGAACTTAGATGGATGACCATTCAATCTACCGATCGCCATTTGGCAAGCGGGGTGCACTTAGCTATTGTGAGGCAAACTGAGGAGCTACTTGATTCTAATTTATTGACACATAGTCAGCACGGATTCAGGAAATATCGTTCTTGTGAAACACAACTAGCTATTTATACTCGTGAAGAAATAAGTGCTATCGACAGGGTATGTCAAATTCATTCCATATTTTTAGATTTCCAGAAGGCTTTCGACACCGTTCCTCACAAGAGTCTTCTAACCACACTGCGTGCCTACGGAGTATCGCCTCTGTTGTGCGACTGGATTCGTGATTTCCTGTCAGAAAGGTCACATTTCGTAGCAGTAGACGAAAAGTCATCGGGTAAAACAGAAGTAATATCCGGCGTTCCCCAAAGAAATGTTATAGGCCCTCTATTGTTCCTGATCTATATTAACGACATAGGAGACAATCTGAGTAGCCGTCTTAGATTGTTTGCAGATGATGCTGTCATTTACCATCTTGTAAAGTGATCAGATGATCAAAAAGAATTGCAAAACGATTTAGATAAGATATCTGTATGGTGCGAAAAGTGGCAATTGACCCTGAATAAGGAAAAGTGTGAAGTTATTCACATGAGTACTAAAAGAAATCAGCTAAATTTCGATTACTCGATAAGTCACACAAATCTGAAGGCTGTAAATTCAGCTAAATACTTAGGGATTACAATTACAAATAACCTAAATTGGAACGATCACATAGATAATATTGTGGGTAGAGCAAACCAAAGGCTATGATTCATTGGAAGAACACTTAGAAGGTGCAACAGATCTACTAAAGAGACTACTTCAATTCTGGAGAATTGCTGTGCGGTGTGGGATCCGCATCAGGTGGGACTGACGGATGACATCGAAAAAGTACAAGGAAGGGCAGCTCGTTTTGTATTATCGCGAAATAGGGGAGATAGTGTCACAGACATGATACGTGAATTGGAGTGGCAATGATGAAAACAAAGGCGTTTTTCGTTGCGACGGGATCTTCTCATGAAATTTCAATCACCAATTTTCTCCTCCGATTGCGAAAACATTCTGTTGGCACCCACCTACATAAGGAGGAATGATCATCACGATAAAATAAGAGAAATCAAGGCTCGCACAGAAAAATTTAAGTGCTCGTTTTCCCCACGTGCCGTTCGAGAGTGGAACGGTAGAGAGACAGCTTGAAGGTGGTTCATTGAACACTCTGCCAGGCACTTTATTGTGGATAGCAGAGTAATCACGTAGATGTAGATGTAGATATAGATTGAGAAGCAACGGCTTCGGTCTCGTAAACTGACATACGGCCGGGAGAGCGGAGTGCTGACCACATGTCCCTCCACATACGCATCTAGTGACGTCTGAGGGCTGAGCATGACATCGGGGCCGGTGGGTACCGTTGGGCCCTCATGGCCTGTTAGAGCGGAGTATAGTGTAGTTTATGTTTGGTTTTAGAATGCTAGATCGCCTGCAATTCCAAGCTTATGGTGCTGCCTTCATGTTGTTTTGGTGCGGGCAGGGTTCGTGTGTGTGACAATCAGTTGTGCAGTGACTTTGGCTGCTGTCGTCCTTTTATTTTACGTCGCAGTTCCCTTCAATGGTCGATTCTCACTTATCACTCAACACACACTTTCGTCCGTGTTGTGCACAGTGGTTGATATTTTTCCTCTTTCCCTGGATGTGATATAAATCTTCGCTATGGTGCCTCTTGAAACACCAAATACCCCGGCTGCATGGTTACGCAAGCTTCCACTGTATAAGCACCAACAATATGCGCATCAACGGAAGTCGCTTAGCACCGACATAATGCACTCACGACAAATAAAACTGTTTTGCCCACGACGGACCCATGCAACGTATTGAGTACGTTACACAGGTGCCGCTCGTGGTACAATTGCAGCTTGCAACCTGTAGACCTAGCTAATATCTCCGTTTATGATCAAGCATCCATATCTCGCAGTGTTTCCGTATTTTTGTCCATCCCCTGTACGTCGCAAAGACATCAAGGATGATTAGCAGGAAGAAGAAGGAGATATCAAACACTCGCTGTTTTCCTGCAATTTCTTGGGAGCACAGCAAAACTGCTTATCTCAAAACTTCGTGAAACTGAAGTTACCCCATCCTGTTTTATTATGTCTGGAAAATTTCAATTATTATAAACCCATGCTCTGTTTTCTACGAGACTGCAATTTGTGCGTATGAAATTTGGTGCTCTGTCTGTGGTTCCATAAATATTCTAATCTCCAGATCTATGTTGCTTCGGAATCTTCGCTGAGCCAAGCTGTTGGCAGTATGATTCAATGAACCAAAGAAAAAAATGCTGGACTCGCCTCTGCAAAGAACTACAAATTCTTCCAACCACTTCCGGATTATCTTGTAAATTTTGGCGATACTGTATAATTCGCTACCCCACGTCTTTATCCGTATGAACGGGAGTGTTCTACACTTCACTTTCGATACGACTTATGACAGAAAAATCCACAGGGCTGAATTCAGGTGATCTTGGGGGGTCATAGTATACACTCTATTCGACCTGTCCATCTTGGACCATCCTGGCGTGTTAGGTATCGTCTCATTCAGCACGTAGCGCATTGCCCAATGTCGCGCGAGAGCAACACCCTCAAGCAGTCCTAGAAGATCCCGCCGCAGAAACCAGGTATCCCTGTTCATCAAGTTTTTTTGGGAAAATATGTTGAGCCAAATCAGACGACCACACAATGACCCAAACCAAACATATGTTTCTGATGTAATGACTCGTGAATTGCATGTTGGTTTACGTCAAATTTGAGCACTATCAGAGAGTCCTTAATCTGAAAGGTTACATTTCAAATACATTTGTAATAACTAGTATAATATTTCAATTGAAAGTAGTAGCAGCTCGTAACCACAAGTTCGCAGTTATCATGCAAACGGATCATTTGCGAACGTATGTTTACTGGAACGTTCTTGCTTCTATTAACGTATAGTTTCAAACTAATGCTTCCTCTGAAGTTAAGGTGATTCCTTTGGAATGACTTTCTGATATTCATAACGTTGAATCTAATAGAAAGAACTTCATCATTGGCTGAGATTGCCGAGGATGTTCCAAGGAGATATTCAGCGGTTTAATGGGAAGTGTTTGTGGTGTATGTTTCCAGTCCAGATGTCAGGTCTTGGAGTTTCACAGAATTTACTCGGTCTGGCACAATGCAGTCATCAATTTTGTCTGTGCTGAGATCTTTGAAGCTTGTACCGCAGGTTAAAGGGGGCTGGCGACCCTTACCAGAAACTATTCCCTATTACTGCAGTACATAAAACTAGGTCCGAGTCCACAATTCACAAGTCCTTCGCCAAATAGTCTTATATTAGCTCGTGTAATGGCATCGCGTGAGTTGCAAAGGCCTGTAGCGTCTAGATCACGACTGTGAGCAGCTGCCAAAGATGAGAACAAGATTGTTGCAAACGAAACACTCTCTCTCGATCTGCATTACAAGCATCAAGCCCGCTGCACCTTTCACCGGCAGTACCCAGTCCATTACGTGAATGTATACTACAGGGTGGTGCAAAAACATTCATCTGATTTCGCAAGATTCTACACCAGTGTGCAATAGTTAAGTTTAGTGTGATGTGTCACTATCAAGTAACAAAGCACGATGCCCAAACGTAGAAATAACTGTTACAGTATAGCACAGAAAGAAACAGAAAGAAACATGTAATGAGACAAAAGGAAATGATACTTTTATACGAAGACAATAATTACACTGAAGTCAGAGCGATTTTTGATGGTCCCCTGGAGGGAAATGCACGCTTTGTCAAGTGCTCCCATGCAAGGCACAAAGTTGGTAAATGGTTCTTGTGATAGGGTGTTCAACTTCTCCACCAGCGCGCTTGACAACTGTTGGATGGTTGTCGGTGCATACTGACGTGCTGCGATACGTCTCTCCAACGCATCCCATACGTGATCGATCAGATATAAGGCAGGGGAACGGGCAAGTCAGTCCATTCGTCGAATATCCTATCCTTCCAAGAGCTCCTCTACGCTCACTGTTCGATATGGTCGCACAATGACACCCATAAAAATGAAATCGGGGCCGAATGCACCTGTAAAAACACGCACATTGGGAAGGAGTACAATGTCACAATAACATAGCATGTTCAAAGATTTGGAGGTCAGTAAAAACCTTCAGCATTATGCCTCTTCACACCAAAACACCTAGGCCACCGAAACGATCATGTTCGACAATGTACCTCTCACCGTATGAAATAATGTAATGCACCCAGGAACACTGTCCACGCGATATGGTACGAGGAGGCGTAATGTTGCAGGGATGTACTGATCTTTAAATTTTTGAACATGCTACACTCGTCGGTCACCATCAATGTGACTCGGTACTCCTTCCCTATGTGCATCTTTTGGGGGGTGCATTCGGACGTGACTCCATTTTTATGATGACAATGCGCAACCGCGTCCAACCGCACAGGTGGAGAAGCTCTTGTAACGAGAGAATATTCGGTGAATGGACTGGCCTGTTCGTTCCCTTGACTTAAACCACCAAGCGAGGTGCCGCAGCGGTTAGGAAACTGGACTCGCATTCGGGAGAACGACGGTTCAAATCCGCCTCCGGCCATCCAGATTGAAATTCTCCTTTATTTCCCTAAACCGCTCCAGGCAAATGCCGGGATGGTTCCTTCGCCTCACTTAACAAAAAAAAAGTTCGAGCTTGTGCTCGGTATCAGACCTCGTTGTCGTCGGGGCGTTAAACCCTAATCTTAATTCCGACTAAAATCCCATCAGCGATGTGTGTGATGCGTTGAGTAGATGTATTACAGCACGTCCACACGCACCAATGACCATCCAACAGTTGTCATCTGCGCTGGTGTGCGATCGGAACGCCCTGCCGCGTGTAACCCTTACCAACCTTGGGAACACGCTGGAGAGCATGCACTACCGCCCGTAGTGACCACACACCATATTAAGGCCCACGTCCCGCGTTTTAAATGTCTAGGGGACCATCATAAACCACGGTGACTTAAGTTTCATTATTGTCTTTGAATAAAAGAATCATTTCTGTTCGTCTCATTGCGTATTTCTTTCAGATACCTCATGTGCTATACTGCAGCAGTTCTTTCTGTGTACGGTTCAAGTTTCAGCGAGTTATGTTACTTCGCAGTGGCGTATCGTGCTTTCATCCTTACGTTTTGCACACCAGTTTGTTGTCTGCAAGAATGCAGACGGAAACTTGGGATGAGTTTTAACTTGCGCATGGAAACTAAAGGTTTACCTTTGTGTCACTTGTAAATTTCCGGTTAGTGTGATGTTCGGTTACAGTCTCCGTGGTACAGGTAACTAGATCGCTCGCTCGGTCATTCGTCTGAATTTTCCCGTAACAGAGAGAAATGCTGAAAATTTCAGTTTTGGACAAGACAAAACACCACCACACTGGCAGCTGCTTGTAAGAGCTGACTCAGCGCTGGATCAGACGTAAGGAGTACACAGATTTCGCATTGCAAAATTGTCCTCCAAATTTGCCTGATATCGCGATACGCAACATTTTGTAAGGGTTTGAGGAAGACGCCTTTTATGTGTCTCTCCTTCCAACAACTTTGTGTGAGCTACGACGCCGTAGATCGAAATTAGTGAATGCAGTAGCTCCAGACGACTGCAAACGTTTGCGACGAGTTCGTCTATACTTTGGATAATTGTCGCGCGTCCAGTGGAGGGCGTGTTGAAAAATTTCTGAAAGTTAAATGAAAACTTTGAACTTCAGTGTAACTGTAAAAAGTACTCCGTGGTTGTATGTCCATCCATGTGAATGATGCATGCTTGCAAAACTGGATAGTTGTTTTGAAAACAAAACCTTCGTAATCCTACGCTTAAGTGAAAATTTATCATAAGATCCTATCTTTATTCGTGTGCAAGATATAGTTTTGCGAAATAGGATGACTACATTATTGACCATTAAAATTGCTACACCAAGAAAAAATGCAGATGATAAACGGCTATTCATTGGACAAATATACTATACTAGAACTGACATGTGATTACATTTTCACGCAATTTGGGTGCATAGATCCTGAGAAATCAGTACCCAGAACAACCACGTCTGGCCGTATTAACGGCCTTGATACGCCTGGGCATTGAGTCAAACAGAGCTTGGATGGCGTGTACAAGTATAGCTGCCCATGCAGCTTCAACACGATACCACAGTTCATCAAGAGTAGTGACTGGCGTATTGTGACGAGCCAGTTGCTCGGCCAACATTGACCAGACGATTTCACTTGGTGAGAGATCTGGAGAATGTGCTGGCAGGGCAGCAGTCGAACATTTTCTGTATCCAGAAAGGCCCGTACAGGACCTGCAACATGCGGTCGTGCATTAGCCTGCTGATATGTATGGTTTCGCAGGGATCGAATCAAGGGTAGAGCCACGGGTCGTAACACATCTGAAATGTAACGTCCACTGTTCAAAGTGCCGTGAATGCGAACAAGAGGTGACCGAGACGTGTAACCAATGACACCCCATACCATCACGCTGGGTGATACGCCAATATGGCGATGACGAATAAACGCTTCCTATGTGCGTTCGCCGCGATGTTGCCAAACACGGATGCGACCATCATGATGTAAACAGAACCTGGATTCACCCGAAAAAATGACGTTTTGCCATTCGTGTACCCAGGTTCGTCGTTGAGTACATCATTGCAGGCGCTCCTGTCTGTGATGCAGCGTCAACGGTAACCGCAGCCATGGTCTCCGAGCTAATAGTCCATGCTGCTGCGAACGTCGTCGAACTGTTCGTGCAGATGGTTGTAGTCTTGCAAACGTCCCCATCTGTTGACTCAGAGATCGAGACGTGACTGCACGATCCGTTACAGCCATGTGGATAATACGCCTGTCATCTCGACTGCTTGTGATACGAGACCGTTGGGATTCAGCACGGCGTTCCGTATTACCCTCCTGAATCCACCGATTCCATATTCTGCTAACAGTCATTGGATCTCGACCAACGGGAGCAGCAATGTCGCGATACGATAAACCGCAATCGCTGTAGGCTACAATCCGATCTTTATCAAAGTCGGAAACGTGATGGTACGCATTTCTCCTCCTTACACGAGGCGTCACAACAACGTTTCACCAGGCAACGCCGGTCAACTGCTGTTTGTGTATGAGAAATCTGTTGGAAACTTTCCTCATGTCAGCACGTTGTAGGTGTTGCCACCGGCGCCAACCTTGTGTGAATGTTCTGAAAAGCTAATCATTTGCATATTACAGCATCTTCTTCCTGTCGGTTAAATTTCGCGTCTGAAGCACGTCATCTTCGTGGTGTAGCAATTTTAATGGCCAGTAGTGTATTTTTCGAATACATGTACATCTACATGATAACCCTTCCACTCGCAGAAGATTCATTGAACCACTTCCAGACTATTTCAAAATGGCTCTGAGCACTATGGGAGTTAACATCTATGGTCATCAGTCCCCTAGAACTTAGAAATACTTAAACCTAACTAACCTAAGGACAGCACACAACACCCAGTCATCACGAGGCAGAGAAAATCCCTGACCCCGCCGGGAATCGAACCCGGGAACCCGGGCGTGGGAAGCGAGAACGCTACCGCACGACCACGAGCTGCTGACTCCAGACTATTTCTCGACCTTCGACTCTCGAATGGCACGTCGGTATAACGAACCCCTAAATCTTTCCGCACGAGCTCCGATTTCTGTTAATTTATTACCACGGTCATTTCTTATTATGTAGACGAGTCAGCAAAATATTTTCGCATTCGGAGGAGAAAGCTGGTGATTGAGTTTTCGTAAAAGATCTCTCCGCAATGAAATATGCCTCTTTTTAAATGACTGCCATCCCGATTTGCGTATCATACCCGTTAACATTCTCTGCCCTACTTCGTGATAACACAAAACGAGTTGCTATTCTTCAAACTTTTTCGATGCCCTCAGTCAGTCCTATCCGGTAAAGATGTCATACCGTGCAGAAGCACTCTAGCAGACGACTGACAAGCATAATGCAAGCAGTCTAGTGGATTTGTTGTAGCTTCTAAGTCTTCCGCAAATAAAACCCAGTCTGTCGTTCGCCTGCCACACAACATTTTCTATGTGAGAATTCCAATTTAAGTTGTTCCTAATGATAATCCTTAGGTATTAAGGTAAATCGACAACCTCTAAATTTGTGCAATTTATTGTGCAACCGAATTTTTTAGAGCTCACGTGAAAGACCTCATACTTTTTGTTGTTTAGGCTGAACTGTCGCTATTCGCAATTTACGGATGTATTGTTTGAATCACTTTGCGCAATTTCATTTACGTCTCCATTACAAAAAGTGTATTCCCATAAAGAAATTAGTACTTATGAAAATCGTAGTCTCGAAACGATACACAGGGGGTGTACGAAAATATGGAAACGCCGCGACAAATGCGTGGTTGAACGTAAATGCAGACGCTAGCGAAGCCTACAGGTTGCTCTGCTGTATTTGACCACAAACGACACCTGTACAATGTCCTCATTACGTTATAAGTTTCAGTCGTGGTTGAAAGAGTGTTCTGTGTGGTCGTGTGTGCATTATGTCTGTCGGAGCTAAGTGAATTCGAACGTAGGCAAATTATTGGTGTTTGTGTGGTGGGTGCTTCTATAGCTTACGAAGCCGAAGTGTTTGATGTTTTAAGAGACACCACATGCAGGGGAAGCCAAAAAAAAACATCATCCACTAAGTCACAGCCGGCCATGGTGGCCGAGCGGTTCTTGGCGCTTAAGTCCGGAACCACGCGGCTGCTACGGTCGCAGGTTCGAATCCTACCTTGGGCATGGATGTGTGTGATGTCCTTAGGTTAGTTAGGTTTACGTATTTCTAAGTCTAGGGGACTGATGACCTCAAATTGTAAGTCCTATACTGCTTAGAGCCATTTGAACCACTAAGTCACAACGCGGACAAAAGTGTGTGTTCAGGATCATAACATTGGCATTAGATCAGATTCTGGCGAAAAAATAAGAGGACGACGGCTGCAAAAGTGACTGCAGAACTAAATGTCGCACTCGCGAATCCTGCCCGCATCTCGTGGTCGTGCGGTAGCGTTCTCGCTTCCCACGCCCGGGTTCCCGGGTTCGATTCCCGGCGGGGTCAGGGATTTTCTCTGCCTCGTGATGGCTGGGTGTTGTGTGCTGTCCTTAGGTTAGTTAGGTTTAAGTAGTTCTAAGTTCTAGGGGACTTATGACCACAGCAGTTGAGTCCCATAGTGCTCAGAGCCATTTGAACCATTTGAGCCAATCCTGTCAGCACCAAAACAACACGAAGGAAACTCCATAAACAGGGAGCTGTAGAGCGAGCTGGAATTTCAAATCCACTCTCAGTGGTGCAGATGTCCCTAACACGAAAAAGTGGTGCCGAAGCCATAAGACCTGGATTATGGAGCAATGGAATAAAGTCATTTGGTCAGATGAGTCTTGTTTCGCACTGTTTCCAACTTCTAGCCGAGATTACGTCCCAAGAGTGAAACATGGCGAGGGTTCAGTAGTACTTCGGGCAGCCATACCGTGGTAGTGCATGAGCCCCATGGTTACTCTGCTAGGTCATATTACCGTCAAGAGATTAGGTCACCATTTCGGTTGATCACGCCAATGCCATGGTACAATGTTTGTTCCCCAATGATGACGCTTTGTTGTAAGATGAGAGCGCCCTTTTCCACACAGCTTGCATCATCCAGGACTGATCTTTTGAGCAAGAGGATGAATTGTCGCCTCTCCCCTGGCGACCACACTCAGCAAATCTCAAAATCATTGAGCCTATGTGGTCTACTTTGATGAGAAGGGTGCCTGAACTTGCGACTATTTTGTAGGAAGAACGGTAAAACACTCCCTTGAAAGCCATACGGAACCTATATTTATGCATTCCAAAATAACTGGCAGCTGTTTTGAATGTCAACGGTCTTCCTACACAGTATTAGGCACGGTAATGTGCTGTGTTTCTGATGTTTCCGTATCTTCGTCCAGCTCCCGTATTTTGGATATGAGATGTCTGAAATATACGGTCAGTGTCACAGATGCTAGGAATAGGATGTTGAAATTTGTCGTGTGTTCGACGCACTACCAAAGATACCCCGTCGCGAAATAATCATAGCACAACGCAGATTGGCTGGGGCCACCTTTACAGGCTGAACAAGGATATTACCTTCCGGTGTCGTCGTCGTCTTACACCCTCCCCCCACCCTTTGCCCTGTCCGGCCCCTGTCGTACCCAAAAGCGCCTATTTTGCAGATTTTTCAGTCTCGTGTGATAGCGCGTGACTGTTGGATCGGCCCCGACGAGCAGCTTGCAACTTCGCGGTACGGGAAGGTCGGCGGCGTCTGTCTCCTAGACGGCGGCTGGCGGCAGACGCTAGGCGACAGGTCATTTCCTTGCGAACGGCCGGCGCGCCGAACGCGACGGAACGGGTTCCCGCCGACGGCGAGTCGCGCAGACAAACAACCGACAAACGGCCAGTTTTTCGCGCCGTTCGCCTGCTTCCTTACAGGGCTGCCGAGGTTAGGTTCCGTGCTTGACAAACTTTTAAGAAAGGCACAATTAGAGGCGTTTTTGAGGCGGTGCAACCTGTAGCGTGCGTCGTTAGGGATGCGGCGGGCGTGCGCCCAGGCCGTGCTCAATGGGCGCCGGCGCCGAGCCATTCACCTGCTTACTCTCCGCTGCTCTCTTATATAGTGCTGCCACCTCCCGCCGTCCCTGTATGCGCGCCTTATACGCAGTCGGTATCTCCGTGCTACCATCGCTACCCCTACCCTTAAATTCGCCGACAGTATCTCGTATGTGGACGCGGATTGGACTTTCCAGCCTTCCCGTCCATTCCACTAGTTTCAAATGGCTCTGAGCACTATGGGACTCAACTGCTGAGGTCATTAGTCCCCTAGAACTTAGAACTAGTTAAACCTAACTAACCTAAGGACATCACACACATCCATGCCCGAGGCAGGATTCGAACCTGCGATCGTAGCGGTCGCGCTGCTCCAGACTGCAGCGCCTAGAACCGCACGGCCACTTCGGCCGGCTCCACTAGTTTCAACCCACATCTTTGTCGAGTAGCGTAACACAACCAAGTTGCAATTCTGTCCGCAGAAATCCTAGTCGTCATCTTCAGCTGTTCCACTCGACAATTCCACAGCCACGACTTCAACTCGATCATCTACAGGATGGAGCAAGAAACGTGGTAATAACGGCAAAGAATGGTGGGAGACGTCAAATTGAGTAAAAATTTCCAAATAGCCGTAGTTCTCCAATGTACTCCTCTGGAGCTAAGGTAAAAAAGCTACACTGAATCAGCGACGAGAGCCCAGAAATTTTCCGGTAAGCGGATGTGTATAGGTGTGTATGACAGTACTGATTTATTCACTGAATTTTCGGGTTTGCTGCCGGTCGTCGTGACTGAGCACCTGCCAGTCATCTTCAGGTGAACCATCGAAGATTGTAGAAGACTTCCCTCGTCCCATATTTTATTAGCGCAATGTGTGTATTCTGCGCATGCCTTAAGACAGTGGTGGCGGACTGACCACATCCACAACAGACGCCTTTACGGGGAGCCGATCGCTTTACACGTTCGAAGTTCCAACAAATTACGTGGTAAGAGAGCAAAACTTTTAAGTTATTTAAACGTTTTATCGAAATGTCGGAAACATTTTATTGGGCGCGCGGGATTAGCCGAGCGGTCTCAGGCGCTTCAGTCATGGACTCTGCGGCTGGTCCCGGCGGAGGTTCGAGTCACCCTCGGGCATGGCTGTGTGTGTTTTTCCTTAGGATAATTTTGGTTAAGTAGTGTGTAAGCTTAGGGACTGATGACCTTCGCAGTTAAGTCCCATAAGATTTCACACACATTTGAACATTTTTTAAGCATTTTATTAAGACTGCCGTTGCACTGAACGTTAAGGAGATGGCTAACAATGCTATGAGCCAACGGCCTTGCCGCAGTGTAACAACGGTTCCCTCCAGATCCCGGAAGTTAAGTGCTGTCGGGCTTGGTTTGCACATGGATGGGTGACCGTTCGGGTTTGCCGAGTGTTCTTGGTAAACAGGGTGCACTCAGCCCTTCTAAGGCCAAATGAGGAGCTACTTGACTGAGACGTAGCGGCTCAAGTCACGAAAGCTGACAAAGACCGGGAGAGCAATGTGCTGATCACGCGCAGCCCCATATCATCATCCGCTGATGCCTATCGGCTGAGAATAACACGGCCTTGAGAAGCCTGTTCCGACAGAGTTTGAAGTATGCTATAGTGAAAGAGAGAATCTGTTACACGAGACGGATGTTGGATGCCATTCAGACGGATTGTACATCTTTCATCTATGAGTTGCTGCACGACTCACTCCTGTTCCATACGATTGGACTCGTGTAGTGACTTCGGTGAATTCGACTGGATTCATAAGCAAGTATCGTCTCTACAGATGTCAAAATTTGATCGTCTGTTGCCACAGCAGCCGCTGCACGACGTTCCGTGATCAACTTCACGGACAAAAATTTGGACGATACTGCACTGACTGTTTTAGCAAAATTTTTCACCCACACCAGAAACAGCACCTTTAACAAGCTCTGTGGGCGGTGATGATCTTTGGATCAGGCCTGGCCAAGATTTGCGCTCCCGAAGCACTCCGCGAGCGCAGCGGAGTTTGCTCAGAGCTGCTCCACATGCGAGAAACATAGGAACACGTGCTTGCAACACACAGTACGGCTATTCCTAAGAAGCTAATATTGGAGCATATTTTTACTCGTATAAGATGGATTTTATCCGGCCGCTGTGGCCGAGCGGTTCTAGGCGCTTCAGTCTGGAACCGCGCGACCGCTACTGGCGCAGGTTCGAATCCTGCCTCGGGCATGGATGTGTATGATGTCCTTAGGTTAGTTAGGTTTAAGTAGTTCTAAGTTCTAAGGGACTGATTACCTCAAATGTTAAGTCCCATAGTGCTCAGAGCCATTTGAACCATTAGCTGGATTTCATCAACAACGTTTATTTTTTACCTTCTATTTTTCCGTCAAAGCAGCAACTTTACTACTTAACCCATTGGCTTACAAAACCGGTTCATAGCTGGGCGCAGTCCGTTATTGCACTGATGGCGTGATATGTTATATCCCACTGAAAAGCTCAGAAATCGATCTATTTAGTGGTGTTAACAAACTCCGTTTCTTTCGATAATTTGCGAGTTATAAGCAATCGTTTTCAGGGTATTTTCATCAGATGTGTAGTAGCAAGCAATGCCGTATAGTAAAAAATTTCTTTCAGATAAGGAACTCGAAATTCTATTGAATAAAGTGACAGTGATGTTCCTGAAAGTGATGTTTCTGAAAGTGACATTTCGGGTAGTTCTGATAATGAAGACAGTGAAGTAAATGATACTAGTGATGACAGCGAAGCAAATAAAACAGAGAGTAACCGTGATGTATCAGCAACAGGTGTGAGTGTTGGTACAAGACAGAAGGTAGAAAAATGAATATGAGAAATAAATCAGGATAAAACTTCCAAAAATTCATTTTATGGTTCTAGTGGCATTAATACTAGAATTCAAATACAACTCCGTCAACAACTCACTCCCTTATACATGTGCACAAGAATGGTTCGTGTGTCTTTGTGAGAGGAGGTAGCAGTAGAAAAAACTAGATATGCAATAGATTGTTATAAAAATGTCCTACTTTGAAATTAAACAGTGCTTGGTTTCATACTACATCTGGTGAAATTGATGCATATTTTGCTTTATGTATTGTTACGGCACTGGTGAAGAAGCCAACACCTCTATCATACCGGTGCATAAAAATATCAATTCATACAGCTTTCGTTTGTGACGTCATGCCATACAGAAGATTCTTATATATTTTTAGGTTCCTTCATTTTGTAAATAATGATGGTGTTGGCCCTGCTAATGGTCTGAACAAGTTGCAACCAGTCACTGACCATCTGAAACAAAATTTCCAAGATATTTATTACCCTGAAGAAGATGTTGCAATTGGTGAATGCTTCATAAAATTCAGAGGTAGAATCTGCTACGACCAATTCAATCCTCAAAAATGGGCACGTTTCGAAACAAAGTTCTTCAAAATTTGTGAGTCAGGATTTGATATTTATACAGGAAAAAACCTGATCCGAGCAATAAGGAAATCCCGAATAGTGAAGCAACCGCATTTGGACAATGGTCGTACCGTATATGTTGCCAACTGTTATACTTCCCGGTCACTGTTCGTAAGATCGACTGAAAATGGCACGAATGCCACAGTTACAGTTAGATCCATAACGCGAAACTTGCCAGACCAGTTGCAAAAATCTAAAGTAAAGAAAAGAAAGACTCTTGTGTTATTTCCACACAAGCTCATGTCTCTGAAGTGGATGGATAAAAAGAAATAAATATGAAATCCACTATCCATACAGGTGTGAATATGACAGCAACAGGAGAAACTGATAGGAAAACCAAAACCCCATCCAGAATCCCCAAGCAGTTATACAAGTCAATGGACGCATGTGACAGACAGGTCCAGCAGTTGTCATCTCTTCCTCTCAGGAGAAGATATTCCAAAGCACATAACAAACTATTCTTTTACCGGATGGACATTGCGATTTTCAATTTATATAACCTACTAAACAATGTGACAGAAAAAAATCCTGTTTCAGTCAGTTTAGAATTCAGCTGACTCAGGACACGACACAGCAGGTCACTCGACCAGACTACCCCAGATATAAACGGAATTTCCCCTTTTAGATTGAAAGCAGCAAATAAGGCACATTTTGTTAGGTTAATCTCCTCTCGCCAATCCCGTCAAAGACATATTCTCCAGAAATTGTGTAGTCTGCAAAGCAAGGAAGAAGAAAAGTGACACTCGGTATGATTGTGAGAAATGTGTAGTGGCCTTACAAATGCCTGAATGTTTTCGGCTACACCACACAAACAAAAATTTCTAAAACACCATTATCTTCACTCTTCATCACTTCAATAACTAGTAAGGTGTGATTTATAAAGAATTCGTATCAAAAAAAATTATACAAATTTGAGAAAAGTGTGTAAGATAAAATATGCTGATTTCCGTAAATTTAAATGGTTAATATATTGTCGACTATGGGAAAAATATTACTAAGCCAATGGGTTACTTCAGTAAGTACATTATACAGTGCTAATACTGTGAGTAGAATTACAAAAACTGTTCTAACTTCATATTGTATGTTCATATAACTCTTTTGTATCGGTTGTGAATAAATAGTTGCCACTATTTAAGTTCCAACCCTCGTATATCTGGAACTATGATACGGAGATTAAAATCTATTAAACTTGGACATACACGGGACTTTGTCACTTTCACAACACAAAAAAAAACGTTCGCAAACAGTTATTGAACCAAACACTGGGGTAAATTTAGCAGCCTGTCTTAATTCACGCCGGCCGTTGTAGCCGAGCGGTTCTAGGCGCTTCAGTCCGGAACTGCGCGACTGATACGGTCCCAGGTTCGAATCTTGCCTCGGGCATGGATGTGTGTGATGTCCTTAGGTTAGTTAGGTTTAAGTAGTTCTAAGTTCTAGGGGACTGATGACAGATGTTAAGTCCCATAGTGCTCAGAGCCATTCTTAATTCACTCGACAATATTGCTCTTGGGATAACATTTCATAAAAGTCTTCTGAATTCGTACACTAGACGAACAGGTCGCTGAGCAGGTGCTACATTGTACGTCAATCAGGTCAAGTTGGAAGGGATGAGGTACACGGCAGGCAACAGCGAGAACGCTCTGACAAATGGATCAGAATCAGTCTTCCGTCTTACAAAGTCTTGGAAACTCTTTGAGAACTCTGGATGAAATGTATCAATCACTGGAATTCAAAAATCTCTGTTCTACGGATGACTGCCTTGAATTCCGGAAAATGTTCCGCGTTATGCATTTGAAGCTGATTTTTCAATAGGATTAATTTCCTTTTGATAGCATCCATCTTGTCCACCAAATCTGTTACCAAATGATACTCCTCTTATATTAACAGATTTCATGACTACAAACAACTGGTGATGTAGACCATAAATATTTTCTCACTCCTCTACTTACCGTTATCTCAGCGTTTTTCCCTAATGGCCGCCGTCAATTCAGCTAGCATTCATATTGTCATTAAGTGTTTGTTTTTCCCTCGCTGTTCGAGAGTGTACCGGCAGAGAAACAGCTTGAGGGTGGTTCGATTAACCCTCTGCCTGGCATTTAATTGTAAGTTGCAGAATGGTCGTGTACTCGTAGATGCAGATGCAGCTTGTGTTGTAATCACATTCCAGTCACTGATTTTGTAGATCGTAGTAGTGCGATGGCATATTAAGCACTTTTGACAGCCTTCAAACAATAAGAAAAGTAAAGCAATTCCCATTCAGCGTTAAACGATGTGAGATCTCCGTTTTTTTTTTTTTTTAACTGTTCCATAGACGCCATTGTACGAGCCGATTTTTATCTGTTTCCGAAACTTAAAGAACGCCTGCGAAGGACTCCACTTTGATCCCAACGAAACGGTGCAAACAAATGTGAGATTGTGGCCCCGTCAACGGAGTTCAAAATGGTTCAAATGGTTCTGAGCACTATGGGACTTAACATCTGAGGTCATCAGTCCGTCAACGGAGTCAAACATTTTGCAGTGACGGTATCAGCAAAGTGGTCTCTCGTTGGTAGAAATGTGTTCGACACCACGGTGACTATGTCAAGAAATAAATATTTATACATGAAGATTAAAGACGTAGAACGTTAATAAAGTTCGTTTTATTTCAAAAGGTTTCAGAGTTTTCACATAATTCGGAGCCATTACTTATCAGCACGCCTTCCTAAACCACGTAAGTGCTATTTGTAGCAACCTACATGATGTGTGAGAAGGCGAGTGTGTTGTACTAGTAGCGTCGTTTTCCTCCTCTCACCTGAGCCCCACTCGCCGCTGCCTTCTGAGCGCGGCCGTACCACTCGCGCCCTCGGACATCTGTTTGGCCACGCCTGCTTTGGATGACGCAGAAGAAATAAGAGGGGAAACTTGCCGAGCGCTTTTGAAAGCTCCTTCTCCACGCGGCAACTCAGCAAGCGCTGTACTGCGAAGGATCCTGACATGGTGGACTGAAGGCCAGCAAAAGTAATGCAACGATACTGTTTCCTCTTATTTTGTACGTGGCTAAGATGCATGGTAAATGGTTCTATCTATAAGATGACTGAATACGAGCCTACGGAGTGTGTAGAACGGAAAACTTCTGTACCATAGAATTCTTCCTCATTACCTTAAGAGCCCATCAACAGATAAAGGCGTCATGGTTGCGTACCATGCAGCCTACATGGACTTCATAAAATTCATACATGAGGCTTACCTTCACGGCTCTGAGCACTATGGGACTCAACATCTGAGGTCATCAGTCCCCTAGAACTTAGAACTACTTAAACCTAACTGACCTAAAGACATCAGACACATCCATGCCCGAGGCATGACTCCACGGCTAATACTAAACAACATTGGTACTCCTGTATATGACCTACCTAAACATCTTGCTTCCTTGTAGAGATCGTTGGTTGACAAATGCTCGCATCATATATGTAATTCGGCCGATTTTACCAATAGACTGGGAGCTTTTCGTTTGAGCAGTTCGAACCGTTTAGTTAGCTCTGACGTTGTATAACTCTTTGCAAATGTCCCTCTCGCAATGCCTTTGTCATTAATTAGTTATTAATTTCAGATGGATATGACTGCTTTGTTTCCGCATGCACTTTCTTCGCCTTATTTTACGTCCACAAGAAGTTTTTTAACAGACTGATGGAGTCGCCATGGGTAGCCCTCTTTCTCACCTGCTGACCATCTCTTTCTGGAAGACTTTGAAGAGAGAGCGATCGAATCTGCGTCCCTTAAACCAACTGTGTTATGAAGATACGTAGACGATACTTACATAGCTTGACCTCACGGAGAAAATACAGAAAGGGGATTGTCTACCTTTTCTGGGTGTTTTTTCACTATTTCCATAGTGACCTGAACGCTATTATGAAAAAATGGTTGTCTATCTTTCCTGGATGTTTTGGTTGCTCTGGGGAATTCACTTTATCGTAAGCCCACTCAAATATTGATTTGTATTAGCAGTGGTCGAGTTGTCATCATCTGCCGCAAATTATGAGAGAACTTAAAATACACAGACAGCATATATAGCCAGACATCCACATATTTTGCCTGAGGAGCTCGCCCATTTAATGACAGTGTTCAGAGAATAATGGGTGTTCTGACCAGCAGATTAAGGCACTGCCACTTAAAAGCAAAAACCAAAATGTATGTAAGATAGCACGTCGGCAAAATCTCCAGCCTTTTTCCCTTCGTTTGCAAAATTTCGGAGCTTCTGGGATCAATGCAGGATGCTTTGTCGTTACGGAAAGCCAAAATCTACAAAATACCCTGCCATTGTTTTATGGCTTACGTAGGCCAGACCACGTGCACTATGGAAGACCGCACCATCGAACATCATCGCTGCACTCCCTTTATACAATCAACCAAGTCCCCTGTTGCTGAACATTTCATCTCTATCGGACATGCAATGAATTATGATGAAACAAAATTTTTAGTTATAGCAACTTTATTTTTGGTCTCCTTTTTTAAAGAATCCGTTGAAATACATATGGCGAAAAATCTGAAGAACTGTGACAGCGGCTACTATTTGGATAATATGTGGGTGGACTATAAGGCATACAGTGGTGCAGGTATAGACTCAGCTCACAATTTAGTAATGATGAGGAGTAGATTGAAGTTTAAGAAACTAGTCAGCAAGCCCCAGTGCGCAAACAAGTGGGATAAATGAAGAGATACGCTTGAAGTTCTCTGAGCCTACAGACACTGAGATAATGAGTAGTTTAGTAGGCAGTACTGTTGAAGAGGAATGGACATATCTAAAGAGGGCAGTTACAGAAGTTGGAAGGAAAACGGTATGTACAAGAAGACAACTGTGAAGAAACCAAGGGTAATAAATGAAATACTTCAGCTGGTCGACGAAAGAAGGTAGTAAAAAAATGTTCAGGGAAATTCACGAATACAGAGATACAAGTCAGTTAGGTGCGATGTGAACAGGAAGTGCAGGGAAGCTAAGGCAAAATGGCTGCATGATAAATGTGAAGAAATAGATAAAGAAATGATTGTCGGACGGACGGATTCAGTATACAGAAAGGTCAAGACAACCTTCGGTAACATTAAGGCAAGGGCGGTAACATTAAGAATGCATTGGGTATTCCACTTTTCAAAGCAGAGGAGAGAGCGGATAGGCAGAAAGAGTACACTGGAGGCCTCTGCGAGGGGGAAGACTTGTCTGACGACGTGGTAGAAGAAGAAAGAGGGTCGACAGGGAAGAGATAGGGGATCCAGTGTTAGAACCAGAATTTAAAAGAGCTTTGGAAGACTTAAGATGTAATATGGCAGAAGGGATAGATGACATTCTATCTGAATTTCCAAACTCGTTGAAAGAAGTGGCAACAAAACGACTATTTACGTTGGTGTGTAGAATTTATGAGACTGGCAATGTACCATCTGAATTCGGTAAAAACATCACCACACAATTCCGAAGATAGCGGGAGTAGACAAGTGCGAGAATTATCGCACAATCAGCCTAACAAGTCATGCATGCAAGTTGTTGACAAGAAGTATGTACAGAAGATTGGGAAAGAAAATTTAGGATCTGTTAGATGACGATCAGTTTGGCTGTAGGAAAAGTAAAGGCACCAGAGAGGCAGTTTTCACGTTGCGGATGATAATGGAAACAAGACTGAAGAAAATACGAGATACGTTAGTAGGATTTGTCGACCTGGAGAAAGCGTTCGACAATGTAAAATGGTGCAAGATGTTCGAAATTCAGGGGAAAATAGGGGTAAACTATACGGAAAGATGCGTAATATACAATACAGGGTTATTACAAATGATTGAAGCGATTTCACAGCTCTACAATAACTTTATTATTTGAGATATTTTCACAATGCTTTGCACACACATACAAAAACTCAAAAAGTTTTTTTAGGCATTCACAAATGTTCGATATGTGCCCCTTTAGTGATTCGGCAGACATCAAGCCGATAATCAAGTTCTTCCCACACTCGGCGCAGCATGTCCCCATCAATGAGTTCGAAAGCATCGTTGATGCGAGCTAGCAGTTCTGGCACGTTTCTTGGTAGAGGAGGTTTAAACACTGAAGCTTTCACATAACCCCACAGAAAGAAATCGCATGGGGTTAAGTCGGGAGAGCGTGGAGGCCATTACATGAATTGTTGATCATGATCTCCACCACGACCGATCCATCGGTTTTCCAATCTCCTGTTTAAGAAATGCTTCTGCTTTAGCCTTTTCCATGAGATTTTCCAAACCGTCGGCTGCGGTACGTTTACCTCCCTGCTTGCTTTATTCGTCGACTTCCGCGGGCTACGCGTGAAACTTGCCCGCACGCTTTCAACCGTTTCTTCGCTCACTGCAGGCCGACCCGTTGATTTCCCCTTACAGAAGCATCCAGAAGCTTTAAACTGCGCATACCATCGCCGAATGGAGTTAGCAGTTGGTGGATCTTTGTTGAGCTTCGTCTTGAAGTGTCGTTGCACTGTTATGACTGACTGATGTGAGTGCATTTCAAGCACGACATACGCTTTCTCGGCTCCTGTCACCATTTTGTCTCACTGCGCTCTCGAGCGCTCTGGCGGCAGAAACCTGAAGTGCGGCTTCAGCCGAACAAAACTTTATGAGTTTTTCTACGTATCTGTAGTGTGTCGTGACCATATGTCAATGAATGGAGCTACAGTGAATTTATGAAATCGCTTCAATCATTTGTAATAGCCCTGTATATACAAGAACCACGAGGGAACAATAAAACTCGACTACCAAGAGCGAGGCGCACGGATTAAAAAGGGTGTAAGACAGGGATGTAATCTTTCGTCCCTACCGTTCAACCTACACATCGAAGAAGCAATCAGGGAAATAAAAGAACAGTTCAAACGTGGGATTAAAATTCAGAATAAAGGATATCAATGATAAGATTCACTGATGACATTACTATCCTCAGTGAAAGTGAAGAAGAACTGCAGGACGTGTTGAATGGAATGAACAGTCTAATGAGCACAGAAAATTGATTGAGAGTCAATCAAAGAAAGACCAGAGTAATGAGAAGAAGCAGAAATGAGAAGAGTGAGGAACTTAACATTACAACTGGTGATCACGAAGTAGACCAAGTTAAGGAATTCTGCTACCTAGGAAGAAAAATAACCAATGACGGACGGAGCAAGATGGAATAAAAAGCAGAGTAGCACTGACGAAAAAGACATTCCTGGCCAATAGAAGTCAGCTGGTATCAAACATAGATTTTAATTTGAGGAAGAAATTTCTGAGAATCTACGTTTGGAGCACAGCATCGTATAAGAGTGAGACATGGACTGTGGGAAAGCGAAAGCAGAAGTGAATCGAAGCACTTGAGATGTGGTGCCACAGAAGAATGTTGAAAATTAGGAGGACGGATAAGGTGTGGAGTGAGGAGGTTCTCCGTAGACTCGGCGAGGAAAGGAATATAGGTAAAGCATTGACAAGGAGAAGGGACAGGATATCTGTTAAGGCATCAGAGGATAACTTCCATAGTACTAGAGGGTGCTGTAGACGGTAAAACTGTAGAGGAAGACAGAAACTGGAATACATCCAGCAAGTAATTGAGGACGAAGGGTGCAATTGCTACTCTGAGATGAAAAGGTTAGCTCAGGAGAGGAATTAGTGGCGGGCTGCATCAAACCAGTCAGAAGACTGCAGACTCAAAAAAAAAAAAAAGTGTGGAACCCCATCATTTCCACCATTCGGTCCACGCGAGTTCGCCGATGGCCGCGCGAGCGACATCCGTGAGGGTAACTGAGTTCCGCAGTTCCACTACCGAGGACCCTGCCCACAGGATACTGTGGTAAGTCTGCCATCCCTATCTTAATTCATGCGTGAAGCACATACAGGGCTATTACAAATGATTGAAGCGATTTCATAAATTCACTGTAGCTCCATTCATTGACATGTGGTCACGGCACACTACAGATACGTAGAAAAACTCATAAAGTTTTGTTCGGCTGAAGCCGGACTTCAGGTTTCTGCCGCCAGAGCGCTCGAGAGCGCAGTGAGACAAAATGGGAACAGGAGCCGAGAAACCGTATGTCGTGCTTGAAGTGCACTCACATCAGTCAGTCATAACAGTGCAACGACACTTCAGGACGAAGTTCAACAAAGATCCACCAACTGCTAACTCCATTCGGCGATGGTATGCGCAGTTTAAAGCTTCTGGATGCCTCTGTTAGGGGAAATCAACGGGTCGGCCTGCAGTGAGCGAAGAAACGGTTGAACGCGTGCGGGCAAGTTTCACGCGTAGCCCGCGGAAGTCGACGAATAAAGCAAGCAGGGAGCTAAACGTACCACAGCCGACGGTTTGGAAAATCTTACGGAAAAGGCTAAAGCAGAAGCCTTACCGTTTCGAACTCATTGATGGGGACATGCTGCGCCGAGTGTGGGAGGAACTTGATTATCGGCTTGATGTCTGCCGAATCACTAAAGGGGCACATGTCGAACATTTGTGAATGTCTAAAAAAACTTTTTGAGTTTTTGGTTCAAATGGCTCTGAGCACTATGGGACTCAACTGCTGTGGTCATTAGTCCCCTAGAACTTAGAATTACTTAAACCTAACTAACCTAAGGACATCACACACATCCATGCCCGAGGCAGGATTCGAACCTGCGACCGTAGCAGTCGCACGGCTCCGGACTGCGCGCCTAGAACCGCGAGACCACCGCGGCCGGCTTTTGAGTTTTTGTATGTGTGTGCAAAGCATTGTGAAAATATTTCAAATAATAAAGTTATTGTAGAGCTGTGAAATCGCTTCAGTCATTTGTAATAACCCTGTACAACGCACTAAAAAATGCGAACTGGGGGAAGTATTCATTCTTCGATGGCGCCCAGTCGAAATATCGTGTACTGCAGTTAACAACGACCGGCAGCATACGCGAAACTTCCTTGAATATTCAGTTCACCGGGAAAATTTTAGAATTCGCGGTTTTTTCCAACCAAGCTGTTGTTGTGTTATGCTGTGTTTATCGTGTTTCTCTCTGCAAAGCAGCAAGAAAGAATTCCGAGCATTTGCTGCAAAAATGTGATTCGAGAACAAAGAGCATTTAAAATTTAATTTGTGTTTTCCTTTACATCATTGTCTTAGTTCGCGCTTACTGCTTTACTGTACCTGTTAGAATAAAAGTTCATTCATACTGTCTGTACATCAGCAAAAGTTAAAACCCGAGCATTTAGAGGACATTATTAATTTTAATGTAATTACATTTTTTCCTTCTCTCATATTGGCGTGAAAAGCGCAAATTTTCACGAGCTTTGTTGCCTACAGTGATATATTTCATTTTTCGTCACATAGTTTTACACATTTCATTATAATTACATGTATTACATATTTTAACTAAATGCTACATAAAACTGCATATTACTGCATTTTTACCCTTCTTACCCTCAGTAGACCGCTCCCTAGAAAAATATCAGAGTCAGACTCATCATAAAACGTTGTTAATTGCACTTTCAGTTGGATAATGAAGGATCTGATACCGCAATTTTGTAAGAACTGAAACTTCGGTTTTGAAAAGCAACGCAGATACAATAGTACGTGATGGCTGGGTGTTGTGTGCTGTCCTTAGGTTAGTTAGGTTTAAGTAGTTCTAAGTTCTAGGGGACTTATGACCACAGCAGTTGAGTCCCATCGTGCTCAGAGCCATTTGAACCATTTTGAACAATAGTACAGTGTACAGTATTGTTGTTGCCATTGTTGTGTGCATTTAAAGTGCTTCGTGTGCTGTCGAGACTGGTAGTGGGATAAAGACTAGCGGCCCGAAGTTTTCCAACTGCTAGCGACTTCTACCGATTCAGAACTACGTGGTATATGAGCCAAAAAAAGTTTGCTACATATTACTTCTTAAGAGTTCACGACTGTTTGCCACATGTTGCGTCAAAATTATCATCTAAATTAAAATCTTAGATTACGATGGACGCCGCTTTCACTACGGACAGAGAGATTGCTCTATAAGGGGCAATCAGGTGGAACTGAGACAAGGGAAAAAGTAAGTAAACTGTTTGTTATTTCAAAAATAATAATCATAACTGTTAATACACTTATCCCATTGTGAGGCAATACGGTCAACGAATTCTTGGAAAAAATATTTTCGGTTGTCTACGGATACATGATTCTACCCAGGCATGCACCTCTCAGCCCGCAGCAAACCAACGGCCACGAATGTCTTTCTCCAGGGCTCCAAAGCGTATCGAAATAGCATGGGGAGAGATCGGGACTGTATAGAGGATGTGTAAGGGCCTATCTGCGAAACTTCTGCAGCCTAGTTGAAACAACTTTGGCAACATGTATCCACGTGGATACTTTGCAAAAACTGAGGCAACGCAAAGGAATGATGGTAGACGCCATCATTCTATTGCAGAATAATGCCCGGCCATACGTTGCTGAGGTTGTTTCGACTTCGCTGCAGAAGTTTCGATGGGAAGCCCATACGCATCCTCCATGCTGTCCTGATCTCTCTCCATGCGATCTACAGAGATCGTAATGTTCGGCATAGTCACTAGAGTTCACAGAGTCGGCAGTTCTACGGAGCTCGATACAATATTATTAGAGATTTCTCAGAATGAATGAGTGAGTCTTTATACAGTTATTGTAAGATGCACTGAACAGAGAAGAAGGAGACAGCACCCGGCAGCAGCAGCCGAGAAGAGCCCGTCTGTAATAACAAAAATCGGCTCCGCCCATCTCCACGCTCAGTGTTCGTATACACACACTTAGAAACTTAACAGTAGTTCACAAATGAAACACTGCTGGTCCCTTGGCAAGCAGTACCAACGACTACCGCTGAAAAGTAATGCTTCCGAATATTTAATATGAAAATTCTTAAAGCGTTTTAAATAAAACAAACGTTATTAACATTCTACATCTTTATTCTTCATGCCTACGTATAAGCAGTAGCCTGCCGCTAGAGGGCTACGAATTGTTGTGTGTAACATAGCGGCATGTAACGTAACTACACTGATCAGTCAGAACATTATGATCACCGCGACCTACTATCGATATAAACCCGTCTAGGCGCTAGCGGCGTCACGTGGCGAGGAATATCTGCTAGTCACACACTCGCACAGTGCATGTGGTATCAGTGAGCGTGCTGCCCGTGTGTGGAATGAGGAAGGGGAGCTATCTTTTTTAATTTGACCGAGGGCAGATTGTGATGGCTCGGAGGCTCGGCGCGAGGATTTCGGAAACTGCACGACTTGTCTGGTGTTCGAGGAGTGCTGTTGTGAGTCTCTTCAACACGTAGCAAAACCAAGGCAAAACCACGTCCAGACGTTTTGGGGTTGGGCGGCCATTCCTCGTTACAGCTGTCGGACGTCGTAGGCTGGGCAGACTGGTAAAACAGGAGAGGCGGCGAACTGTGGCAGAACTAACATCAGACTTTAATGGGCGACCGGAGTGGCCGAGAGGTTCTAGGCGCTACAGTCTGGAACCGCGCGACCGCTACGGTCGCAGGTTCGAATCCTGCCTCGGGCATGGATGTGTGTGATGTCCTTAGGTTAGTTAGGTTTAAGTAGTTCTAAGCTCTAGGGGACTGATGACATCAGAAGTTAAGTCCCATAGTGCTCAGAGCCATTTGAACCATTTTTTAGACTTTAATGCTGGGCAGAGTACAAGTGCGTCTGAACATACAGTGCACCGAACACTTTTAACGACTGGCCTCCGCGGCCGACGTCCCATGCATGTGCCAATGTTAACACGAAGACATCGGCAGAAAAAGGACACGTGACCATCGGCACTGGACGTTGGCGCAGTGGCAGAGCGTTGCATGGTCTCATGAATCCCGACACCTTCCTCATCATGTCGATGGGAGGGGTGAATCTGTCGTCTTCCGTGGGAACAGCTACTTGACATCTGTACTGTGGGACAGAGGCAAGCTCGCGGCGGTTCCATTATGCTCTGGGAAAATTTACGTGGCCATCCATGGGTCTAGTGGAGCTCGTCCAAGGCACCATGACCGCCAGGGCTTGCAGACCGTGTACACCCCTTCACGACTATCATGTTTCCCATCGGCAGCGGCATTGTTCAACAAGACAATGCGCCATATCACTAGGCCAGGAATGTGATGAAGTGGTTCGAGTAACACAGTGGCAAGTTCCAATTGATGAGCTGGCCCCCCAACTCACCAGATCTGAACCCGATCGAACAGAACTGGGATATGATTGAACGTGACGTCAGAGATCATCGCCCCTACCCCATAATTTCCGGTAATTAGTGCAGATATGGTGCCAACTCGCTCCATCGATCGAACAAGACCTCATTGCTTCCATGTCATGATGCGTCACCACTGTTATATTTGCCAAAGGTGGATATACCGGCTATTAGGTAGGTGGTCATAATATTCTGGCAGATCAATGAATGTCGGTGCGCATGGAACAGCGTGCTGTAGTCGAGTTTCGAGTTCGAAGAGCTTGACCACACTTGGAGCACCCTCTCCTTCAGCATGACAGTGTGAGACCGCACACGAGCGCTGCGACATCTGAGACAATCCGACGCCTTTGGTTCACTGTCATCGATCAGCCTTTCTTACAGTCCCTATTAGGCCTCATCCGATTCTCATCTTAGAGAACAACTTCGAGGACTTCACTTTGATAGTGATGAAGCAGTGCAAGCAGAGATGAGGTTGTGGCTCCGTCAACAAAGTCAAACATTCTACAGTGACAGTATCAACAAACTGGTCTCTCGTTTGGAGAAATGTGTTCGTTGTCAGGGTGACTATGTTGAGGAATAAATATGTAGACACGAAGAATAAAGATGTAGAATAACGTTTGATTTATTTAGAAATCTCTAATAGTCTTCTCATAAAAAATTCGGAGGCATTACTTTTCAGCACGCCCTCGTAGATGTGCTTGTGTCATCTACCGTACTTAATTGGCCCCGTACACAATACCATGCGGCTCATTATTGGACACTCGCCAGCGCAGGTGGGTATTGTGAGAGCGGAGAGCTTCTGTCGTGTGCAGAGCATTGCTGCTGTCCAACACGCAATGGGCCTTGGAAGAGACCGGCATTTCTAAGTAGCAGACAGGGCAAATAATGGTTCAAATGGCGCTGTGCACTATGGAACTTAACATCGGAGGTCATCAGTCCCATAGAACTTAGAACTACTTAAACCTAACTAACCTAAGGACATCACACACATCTATGTCCGAGGCAGGATTCGAACCTGCGATCGTAGCGGTCGCGCGGTTCCAGACTGAAGCGCCTAGAACCGCTCGGCCACACAGGCCGGCCTGCAGACAGGGCAATATCCAGTTGGATAAATCAGTGGCGTGAGACGGTTTCTATAAGCGGTATCAAGCATAAGGACCTAAAATGAAAGTTCAAACGGCGGAAAATATCCGATAAATTCTTACTGCTCTGAAGTGAAGCCCACAGCGCTTTGTCTGTTGCCATTTCAGAACATTACAGATCCTTCGAACGTCTTTGCCATTTCAGAACATTACAGATCCTTCGAACGTCTTTGCCATTTCAGAACATTACAGATCCTTCGAACGTCTTTGCCACTTCAGAACATTACAGATCCTTCGAACGTCTTTGCCATTTCAGAACATTACAGATCCTTCGAACGTCTTTGCAATAGATTATAAAATAACATTTAAACTTTCATCCTTGTAAACTACAAGTGGCTCGACACCTATGCTGGGAGATAAAATGAGTAGGTGTAGTTTCTAAATATCATTGCTGTACAGAACTGACCAGGATGACGCACTTCTACAAATCTCGTGGTAACAAATGAGGAAAACTCTCATCACAATTGGTTTGTCACTAAACAAAACTTTCGATATTAATCAGACACAGACCTGCAGCTCATTCATGACAAGGTCTAAAGTAGCCCAGAATTAGTTGTCTAGTGTGCTATTGTTCAGTCCATTGGAATCGGTGGTTCTTTTCATGTGAGTGTCAGTTCGAATGATATGTGGCCGTGATTAACAATTTTTCCATTTTACAGCTACAGGGACTAAAGATAGTACGGCGAGTAGTTCAGTGACTACACTGCGGCGCCACTTTACACATGGATTACGTTCACTTTTCGATGATACTTCATGGACGATGAGGTCAACTGATCTCTCAGCCCTTGATATTTTTCTGTGAGGTGATCTCAAGAACAACGTTTTTCGCGGCAACTCCTGAACATTGACGAGCCGAAAAGCGCAATCCTGGAAGAGATAGAGGCCATTCCTCAAGAAATGGTGGAGAACGTAATGGGGAGTTCCGCGAATTTCGTTAGCAATACATCGCCAAACGAGGTAACCATTTCCATGCTGTACTTTTCAAGAAATAAATTTTTATTTTGCTTCTCAATGACGAGGAATTGTGTAGAATAGGTGCTATTAGTTACACTGGTGTAAATTCGCGCTGAACTTCAAATTAACCAAATGGGTATGTACTACATCCATGGGCCATCCTGTATAAACGAGTGGTGGGATGGAAATGTAACTATAAAACAAGAACATTTTGAAAGCAATAAAGCGAGACGAGTGTGGTTTGTATGTGGCTTGGCGCTGAGTAATCCGGCTAGAGGATGCCCCGTGGTGCGTGGTGACCTCTGAAAAAGCGGCATGCACGCGCTGCGCGTCCCAGCCGGCGCCACCGACACACGCGCCGCGCATCGCAATACAGGCGCGCGCCACAAAGGAAGCACCACTTCCCTCCCCACACGTTACTCCTCCTGCTCGCCGTACTACTAGTTTATCGTGGCCGTCATTTCTGTACTATTCCCTGCACCGTTATAGTGGTAAAGTTTTCATCTACATGATTACTCTGCAGGTCACAATTAAGTGCCACGGAGAGGGTTCATCGAATCACATTCGAGCTATTTCTCTAGCGTTCCACTCTCGAACAGCTCGCGGGGAAACCTAATACTTCAGTCATTCCGAGCGAACCCTGATTCCTATTATTTTATTATGGTGATAACTTATCCCTATGCAGGGAGGTGCTAAAAAAATATAGTCGCATTCGGAGGAGAAATTGGTGAGTGAAATTTCACGAGAAGATCCTGCAGCAAAGAAAAACGCCTTTGTTTTAATGATAGCCTCCGCAATTCACGTATCATATCCGCGGCACTCTCTCCTTTATCTCGCGATAGCACAAAACGAGCTGCCCTTCTTTGAACTCTTTCGATGTCCACCGTCAATCCTATCTCACGCGGACTCCAGACCGCGCAGCAGTACTCTAGAAGAGGACGAACATGCGTAGTGTATGCAGTCTCTTTAGTGGTTTCGTTGCATCTTCTAAGTGTTTAGCCAATAAAATTCAGTCTCTGACTTCCGCGTTCTAGTTGCAGTTGTCCGTAATTGCAATTCCTAGGTATCTAGTTGAATTGGCAGCCTTTAGATGTGTGTGATCTGATTTGCCGTAATGAGGACAAACAAAACTGACGTTTTGCGGATGTGTGGAATGTTGGATCCCTTAATCGGACAGGTAGATTAGAAAATTTTAAAAAGGAAATGAACAGTTTACAGTTGGATATAGTGGGAATTAGTGACGTTCGGTGGCAGGAGGAACAGGACTTCTGTTCAGTTGAAAACAAGTTTACAAATACAAAATCAAAAACGGTTCAAATGGCTCTGAGCACTATGGGACTTAACATCTGAGGTCATCAGTCCCCTGGAACTTAGAACTACTTAAACCCAACTAACTTAAGGACATCACACACATCCATGCACGAGGCAGGATTCGAGCCTGCGACCGTAGCGGTCGCGCAGTTCCAGACTGAAGCGCCTATACAAAATCAGATAGGGGTGATGCAGGAGTACATTTAATAATGAATAACAAAATAGAAACGCGGGTAAGCTACTATAAACAGCATAGTGAAAGCATTATTGTAGTTAAGATAGACACTAAGTCCACACTCACCACAGTAGTACAACTTCATGTGCTAGTATCTCCGGAGATGAAGAGATTGAAGAAATGTATGACGATATAACACAAATTACTCATATATTTAAGGCAGACGAAAATTTAATAGTGATGGGCTACAGGAATTCGATACTAGGAAAGGGAAGAGAAGGAAAAATAATAGGTGAATATGAACTGGGGTAAAGGAATGAAAGAGGAAACCGCCTGGTAGAATTCTGCAACGAGCATAATTTAATCATCGCTAACACTTGGTTTAAGAATCGTGAAAGAAGGTTGTATACATGGACGAGACCTGAAGCCACCGTAAGGTTTCAGATTGATTATACAGGGTAGTCAGAAAATGTCTGAAACGCTTGTAGGGATGCTTCAGGACAGGTTGTACTGACATATAAGTTTTAAGAAAAAAAGTCGATAAGTTGGGCCGTTTCCGAGTTATTTATCAGTGAAATTGGCCAATCGGGGCGTCGGGCGCTCCCTTGCAAGCGGCCTGCCACGGGCGGTGTTGGCCAACGAGTGGTTTGATTGGTTAGCTGAAACTTGAATTTGCGGGCGCGACGACCTGATTGGCTAACTTCAATGCTGAATAACTCGGAAACGGTGCAACTTATCAAATTTTCTTCTTAGTATTTGCGTCTCAGTACAACATGCCCTGTAAAATCTCTACAAGCGTTAAGCGTTTCAGACTTTTCTGCCCCCCCTCCCATGTGTAATGGGAAGACAGAGATTTCGGAACCAGATTTTAGAAATTTAAGACACTGCCAAGAGCAGATGTGAACTCTGGCCACAATTTATTGGTTATGAACTGTAGACTAAAACTGAAGAAATTTCAAGAAGATAGGAAATTAAGGAGATAGAACCTGTATAAGTTGAGAGTTTCAGAGGGAGCACTAGCAACGTCTGACTGGAACAGGAGGAATACAGCAGAAGACGAATGGGTAGCCGTATGAGAGATGAATTAGCGAAGGCAGGAAAGGGTCAAATAGGTAAAAAGATAAGGCCTGGTAGAAATCCTTGGAAAACAGGAGATAAAGAATTTAATTGATGAAAGGTGAAAATACAAAATTGTACTAAATGAAGCAGGCAAAACGGAGGACAAACGTCTAAAAAATGAGACTGAAAGGAAGTGCAAAATGGCTAAGCGGGAATGGCTAAAGGACAAATGTCATGATTTAGAAGCATATATCACTCGGTGAAAGATAGATACCGCGTACAGGAAAATCAAAGAGGCTTTAGTAAAATGTGAAGCAGTTCTATGAATATTAGGAGCTCAGATAGAAACCAGTCCTCAACAAAGAAGAGAAAGCTGAAAGGTTGAAGTATGTAGAGGGTCCATGCAAGGGAGTTGTGCTTGAGGGCAATATTATAGAAATGGAAGAAGACGTAGATGAATATGAGTTAGGAGATATGATATTGCGAGAAGAATTTGACAAAGTACTGAAAGACCAATGCCAAAATATGGCCCCACGAGTAGACGGCATTTCGTAAGAACTACCGTTAGTCTTGGGACTGCAACCCACGACAGAACTCTTCCAATTGTGCAAGATGCACGAGACAGACTAAATACCCTCAGACTTCAACAATAATATAATAATTCCAATTTCAAAGAAAGCAGGTGCTGACAGGTGTGAATATTACCGAACTATCAGTTTAATAAGTCATGACTGCAAAATAATAATATGAATTCTTTACAGAAGAATGGAAAAACTGGTTGAAGCCGACCCCGAGGAAGATCAGTTTGAATTCCGGAGATTCCTTGATTTGCGCCATAGGGTGTGGGGTTTCGGGTTCCGCTAAATAGGTCAGGTGTCCACTACACACAGGAGGTGGCTACACGGGTAGCAGGGGCCGTGTGCCGTGGACTGGGCGGTTTTTTAGGTTAGACAGTCTCGGGAAAGATCAAATAGGGCTCCAAAGGGTACAGGGCAAAGCAACGACGAGAATCGACCAAGCAACAGTTGATACTGTAGTTGTAAATTGTCGTAGCTGTGTTGGAAAAGTACCAGAGCTTCAAGCGCTGACAGGAAGCACTGAAGCTGAAATCGTTATAGGAACAGAAAGCTGGCTAAAGCCAGAGATAAATTCTGCCAGAATATTTACAGAGGCGCAAACCGTGTTCAGAAAGGATAGATTAAATAAAGTAGGTGGTGGTGCGTTTGTGTCTGTTGGTAGTAGTTTATCTTGTATTGAAGTTGAAATAGATAGTTCCTGCTAATTACTATGGATAGAGGTTATACTCGACAGCCGTACCAAAATAATAATTGGCTCCTTCTACCGACCTCCGACTCAGATGATGTAATAGCTGAACGGTTCAAAGAAAACTTGAATCTCATTACAAATAAGTACCTCACTCATACAGTTATAATTGGTGGAGACTTCAAACTTCCCTCGATTTGTTGGCGAAAATACATGTATAAAGCCGGTGGTAGACAGAAATATCTTCTGAAATTGTACTAAATGCTTTCTCTGAGAATTACTTAGAACAATTAGTTCATGAGCCCACACAAATTGTAAATGGTTGCGAAAACACACTTGATATCTTAGCCACAAATAATCCTTATCTAATAGAGAGCGTCATGACGGATACAGGGATTAGTGAACACAAGGTCATAGTAGCGAGGCTCAAAACCATATAACCAAAACCACTAAAAACAAACTCAAAATATATCTATTTAAAACAGCAGATAAAAATTCGCCTGATGCCTTCCGAAGAGAGAGTCTCCATTCCTTCCAAGCTAATTACGTAAGTGTAGACCAGATATGGCTCGAATTGAAATATACGGTATCGAAAGCAATAGATAGATTCATATCGCATAAGTTAATGAGAGATGGGGCTGGTCCACCATGGTACACAAAACACGTCAGAACACTGTTGCAGAAGTAACGAAAAAATCAGGCCAAATTCAGAAGAACGCAAAATCCCCAAGACTGGCTAAGTTTCACGGAAGCTCGAAATTTAGTGAGGACGTCAATGCGAGATGCTTTTAATAGTTTCCACAATGAAACATTGTCTCAAAATATGGTAGAAAACCCAAAGAGATTCTGGTCGTATGTAAAGTACACCAGTGGCAAAAAACAGTCAATACCATCACTGCGCGATAGCAATGGAAATGTTACCGATGGTGGTGCCACTAAAGCGGAGTTACTAAATACAGTTTTCCGTATTCCTTTACGACAGAAGATGAATTAAATATTCCAGAATTCGAAATCACAACAGCTGTTAGCATGAGTGACATAAAAGTAGATATCTTAGGTGTTGCGAAGAAACTCAAATCACTTAAGAAAGACAGGTCTTCCGGTCCAGATTGCATACCAATCAGGTTCCTTTCAGAGTATGCAGACACAATAGCGTCGTTCTTAGCAATCATATACAACCGCTCACTTGAGGAAACGTCTGTACCTAAAGACTGGAAAGTAGCACAGGTCACGCCAATATTCAAGAATGGAAATAGGAGTAACCCATTGAATTACAGACCCATATCACTAACCTCAATTTGCAGTAGTATTTTGGAGCATATACTGTACCCAAACATTATGAATCACCTTGAAGAAAATGACATTGATACATAACCAACACGGATTCAGAAAATATCGTTCTTGTGCAATGCAGCTAGCTCTTTATTCCCATGAAGTACGAGTGCTGTCGACAAGGGATCTCAGATCGATTCCATATTCCTAGATTTTCAGAAGGCTTTTGATACCGTTCCTCACATGCGACTATTAATCAAATTGCGTGCATATGGAGTATCGTCTCAGTTGTGTGACTGGATTCGTGATTTCCTCTCAGAGAGGTCACAGTTCGTAGTGATAGACGATAAATCATCGAGTAGAACAGAAGTGATATCTGGCGTTCCGCAAGGTAGTGTCATAGGCCCTCTACCGTTCCTGATTTACATAAATGATCTAGGTGATAATCTGAGCAGCCTCCTTAGGTTGTTTGCAGATGATGCTGTAATTTAGTGTCTAGTAAAATCATCAGACGATCAATTCCAATTACAAAATGATTTAGAGAGAATTTCTGTATGGTGCGAAAAGTGGCAATTGGCACTAAACAAAGAGTGTGTGATGTTATCCACATGGGTACTAAAGGAAATCCGATAAATTTTGGGTATACGATAAATTGCACAAATCTAAAGGCTGTCAATTCGACTAAATACCTAGGAATTACAATCACGGGGAACATAAATTGGAAAGACCACATAGATAATATTGTGGTGAAGGCGAAACAAAGACTGCGCTTTGTTGGCAAAACACTTAGGAGACACGAAAACCCACTAAAGAGACAGCCTACATTACACTTGTCAGTCCTCTGCTGGAATATTGCTGCGCGGTGTAGGATCCTGACAAGGTAGGATTGACGGAAGACATCGAAAAAGTGCAAACAAGGGCAGCCCGTTTCGTGTTATAGGGCATTAGCAGTGAATGTGTCACTGATATGATACGCGAGTTGGGGTGGCAGTCACTGAAACAAAGACGGTTTTCTTTGCGGCAAGATCTATTTACGAAATTTTAATCACCAACTTTCTCTTCCGAATGAGAAAATATTTTGTTGACACCTACCTACATAGGGAGAAATGATCATCATAATAAAATAAGAGAAATCAGAGCGCCATTCGAGAGTGGAATGGTAGAGAAGTAGTATGAAAATGGTTTGATGAACCCTCCACCAAGGACTTAAGTGTGAATTGCAGAGTAACCATGTAGATGTAGAAATGCAGGAACAAGCCAGGCAGTACTGACCCTACGACTTACCTTAGAAGTTAGCTAACGAAAACAGACCTACATTTATAGCGAACGCTTTTGACAATGTTGACTGGAATACTCTCCTTGAAATTCTTAAGGTTGCAGGGGTAAAATACAGGGAGCGAAAGGCTATTTACAACTTTTACCGAAACCAGAAGACAGTTAGAAGAGTCAAGGGGCATGAAAGGGAAGCATGGTTGAGAAGGGAGTGAGAAAGTTTTGTAACCTATTCTCGATGTTATTCAGTCTGTTCTTTGAGCAAGCAGTAAACAAAATAAAAAAATCGGAGTAGAAATTAAAGCCTAGAGAGAAAAATAAAAACTTTGAGGTTTACCGATGAAATTCTAACTCTGCTAGAGACAGCAAAAGTCTTGGAAGATCTGTTGAACGGAATGGCATGTGCCTTAAAACGGGGATGCAAGATGATCATCAACAAAATCAAATCAATGATAATGGAATTTAGTTGAATTAAATCAAGTGATGCTGAGGGAACTAGGCCGGCCGAAGTGGCCGTGCGGTTAAAGGCGCTGCAATCTGGAACCGCAAGACCGCTACGGTCGCAGGTTCGAATCCTGCCTCGGGCATGGATGTTTGTGATGTCCTTAGGTTAGTTAGGTTTAACTAGTTCTAAGTTCTAGGGGACTAATGACCTCAGCAGTTGAGTCCCATAGTGCTCAGAGCCATTTGAACCATTTTTGAGGGAACTAGTTTGCGAAACGAGACACTTAAAGTAGTAAATGAGTTTTGCTATTTTGGCAACCAAGTAACTGATGATGTCCGAAGTAGAGATGATATAAAATACAGACTGGGAATGGCAAGAGTTTTTCTGCAAAAGAGGTATTTGTTAACATCGAATGTATATTTAAGTATGAGTAAGTCTTCTCTGAAAGTGTCTGTATGGAGTGTAGCCATGTATGAAAGTGAAATATGTACGATAGACGGTTTAGACAAGGATAGCATAGAAGCTTTCGAAATGTTGTGCTACAGACGAATGCTGAAGATTAGATGGGTAGATCACTTAACTAACGAAGAGGTACTGAGTAGAACTGGGAATAAAAGATATTTGTCGCACAACCTGAATAGAAGAAGGGATCCGTTGATACGGCACGTTCTGAGATATCAAGGGATCACCAATTTAGTACTGAAGGGGAGAGCAAGTGATGGATAAAGTAAGCAGATGTATTCGGGGATGACGAGGCTTGCAGAGGATAAAGTACCATCGATGGAGAGCTACATCAAAGCAGTCTTTGGCCTGAAGACCACAACAACAACATCGTGTAACCGAAATGTATCGGATTCCTTTTAGTACTCCAGTGGATGGCTTCACACTTTTCATTATTTAGAGCCAATTACCACTTTTCGCACCATACAGAAATCTTGTTTATATCTTTTTGCAGTTGGCTTTGATCATCTGATGACTTTAGAAGTGCGATAAACGGCAGCATTATCTGCAAACAATAGAAGAAGGCAAGCAATTTGATTAGACGTCACCTATGAGGAACAGTATCAAAAGCCTTACAGAAATATGAAAATATGGAATCAACTTGACATCCGCTGTTGGCAGCAATTGTTACAGCGTGAGAATAAAGAACGATATTTTCTGAATCCGTGTTGGCTACCTGTCTATAAATCATTTTCTTCAAGGTAATTCATAACGCACGAACACAGTATATATTCCAAAATCCTACTGCAAATCGACCTCAGTGATATGGGTCTGTAATTCAGCGTCTTATCCCCATTTCGTTTCTTGAGTATTGGTGTGACATATGCAACTTTCCAGTCTTCAGGTACGGATCTTTCGACGAGCGAGCCGGCCGCTGTGGGCGAGCGGTACTAGGCGCTTTAGTCCGGAATCACGCGACTGCTACTGTCGCAGATTCGAATCGTACCTCGGGCATGGATGTGTGTGATGTCCTTAGATTAGTTAGGTTTAAGTAGTTCTAACTTCTAGGGGACTGATGACCTCAGATGTTAAGTCTCATAGTGCTCAGAGCCATTTGAATTTTTCGACGAGCGAGCGGTTGTATGTGATTGTCAAGTAGGGAGCTATTGTATCGGCATTCCCTGAAAGGAACCTAACTGGTATACAGTTCGGACCAAAGGCCTTGCCTTTATTAACTGATTTTAGCTGCTGCACTACACCGGGGATATCTGTTTCTAGGTTGCTCATGTTGGCAGTTCTTAATTCGAATTCTGGAATGTTTACTTCGTCTTCGTTGGTGAAGGAATTTCGGAAGACCGTATTTAGTAACTGTCATCAGTAACATTACGATTGCTATGGCGCAGTGTCTTGCCGCTGTTGTACTTTAAATAAGGCCAGAATCTTTTCATATTTTCTGCCAGGTTTCGAGACACAGCTTCGTTGTGAAAACTATTAAGAGCACCTCGCATTGAAGTTCACGCTAAATTTCGAGCTTCTGCAAGACGATTTTTCGTACTTTTCAATTTCACACGGTTTCTTCGTTGATTCTGCGACAGTGTTCTGTCCTGTTTAGTGTACCTGGGGGAGGGGGGGGAGGGGGGAATGGTACCATCTATTATTAATTTATTTCGTATAAATCTCATTTGTCATCGATACTATTTCCTTGAATTGAAACCACATCTGCTCTGCACATACATTGACGACTGAAAGGAGTGCAAACTTTCTTTTAGGAAGGCATCAAGCAAAATTGTATCTGCTTTTTTAAATAGATATATGTTGCGTTCGTTGGTGGCTTTGAATCTTACGATATTCAGTCTTGCTACAACTACCATGTGGCCCCTAATCACTCTGTACTTCGATACTCCCTATTTGCTCAGGATTATTTGTTGCTAAGAAGTGAAGTATGTTTTCGCTCCATTTATACTTGGAGGGGCTCCAACTGTTCGAAATAATTTTCGAAGAAAGCATTCAGTATGATTTCGGACGATGTTTTATGTCTATCACCGACTTCAAAGATGTATTTTCGTCAACATATCGAAGGTAGATTGAAGTCACCATCAACTACAATTGTACGTGTGGGGTACTTATCGAACATGAGACTTAAATTTAAATAAGCATCCTGAAAAAATGAATTTATGTTTTTAGTTTTTTAATTTTTTAATTTGTATTTGCAGGTACATGTCTGCTGTTCCGATACACACGGAAATTTTCACGCGACAGTACCGTAGCAAACCGCTAGAGGCACAGAAAACAAAATGGCGCATCCCCTTGATAAAGTGGAGATTCATGCGATTTTTTGTTTTCTACATTTGAAAGGGAACAACGCTGAGTTTGTGGAAGTGCATGGCAACAATGTACCATCATATAACACAGCTGCTACTTTGTGCAGACTCTTCCAGACTGGTCAAACACTAAAATCAAGAACGAAATGGCAGACCATCTCCCTTCGAAGAACAGGCAATCGCAAGAGAAGTGGAGTCCCTCACGCCCGAAACCGGCCTATCACAACAGTGAAAGAAGTGAAAATCACTCGTGGAACAGTTATCAACATTTTGCACGACATTTTGAGCATGACAAATGTCGACATTCGCTAGATTCCGCAACAGCTCACAACCATTCCAAAAGCTCGCCGAATCGAGGCAGCAGCGGAAATGTTGCAGTTGTGACAGTCCAATCCAAGGTTACTGCTTTAGCCGCGTAGTCAGCGTGGACAAGTGCTGGGTGTGTCACTGTGATAATGAGAGAAAGGAACAGAGCAGTCAGTGGAAACACGTGTATTCACCAGTGCCGCAAAAGGCGAACACCCGACCACTAAAGGGCGGGCTGGTGCTGAGTGTTTCTGTCGGACAGCCTGCTCTCAGATTATGCTCGTAGGAGGGAAATCGCGTCGGGAGCATACCATCGAAATCTCCTGTCGAGTTTACAGCAGCCTGCTAAGACGAAGAGTCGGGAAAAGCTGTCTACGGTGAAGTGTTTCCTCCCCGGCAACGCCTCAGTCCCTTCTGCACAGGACACAGTAATACATGCTGCTTCTTTGGGCTATCGGATTTTTCCTGTCCCCTGTACTCTCCCGACGTGGCAGCTAGTGCCTTAATCCTCTTCCCTCCGACAAAGAAACCATTGGGCAGACACTTCCAGAATAATTTTCGAGATGCACCGTGTCCTAAAGAGCTGAAATCCAGACTTCTATTATCAAGAACTCCGCCAAGTCATCCATCGCTGAAAAAAGTTGTCGCTTTAAAGGGTGAAAACTTAGAGGACCAACAACAGCACCAACTTTCATAGTCGCAGATTGAATTTTTCGAGATGATAAGGAGAACTTTATAAATACGTCACGTAGGTTATCGACACTATGGATATAATTAAACATCCACTTCGTCAGCCAATGTAGACGGAAAACTATTTACCGGATGGGTGAGCAACGTTATAGGAATGATGTTCAGAATGTTCGTTGCAGGATTTGCGTTCTTGGTTGTGTTATTGTGATGAAGTACCATTTGGCGCCAGTACTGGTACGGCGACATGGGGTTGAAAGACAAGAATCATTGCGCATTACAGTTGCATACAGTCAGCATGGGTCTGGACAAGGTGAGCAGAGTTTTACTCTTAAAACCGTTTTATCAAAACAATAGCAATATTGCTCCTGCTCTTTGCGAATTTCGACGCACTAAAAGAATATGGGGAGGTCCTCTTTCCGCACCGGGATCGAAGAACATGATTCGGAAGTTCGAGGTAATAGGCGATTTGGGGACTGCTCCGGGGAGAGGTCGATGGCCAGTTCTGTCAAAAATTGAAGAAGTTACTGTTACCATGGAGTATGCTTTACACAATGTGCGACATCCAAGCAGTCAACGAGCTGTGTCACGATACTGAACATTCCATGGTCCAACGTTCGAAAAGTGCTGCGAACAGCTGTGGAATGGTATCTCTAGTGCGGTTCCAGGCTGTCATTGATGCAGATGATCGTGACTGAGCAACGTTTGTAGCCTGGAACGTAGAAATGGTACGCACTTAACAAATGTTACCCTCTCATGTGGAAACTGAATGTGTTTTCGTCTGTGGTTTATTCGTTACTGCTCTTCCATGTGTCCTTACAAATGTTTCCTCAAAGTTTCATTGTCCCACGGTCGCTAGTTTTTCACGGGATCCCTCCTAAGTAGCGAAAGTTTAATTATCAACACCCTCTACTTTAGTAGCCGTGACGTGCTAATTTCCTATTTATATTATTTTATTAACTCGTGGCAGGTTGAGCGTGCCCCTCTTTCAGTGGCAGACAATATAACACCCGTATGTGAAAGGAGTGGATTGATATCTCATTTTTCTGTAGTTTACTTAATTTTAAGGCGAATACCAAAATGATCGACCTTCTCTTGTAGATAAACGCACAGCGCGCTCATTTGAGTTAGAGAGAGAATTCTCGCGTAGGATTAACGACCGTTGCCTCGGTACACTGGCAAGACGAAGTTATGTGTCTAGGCGGTTTTTCGCTCTCTTATAGGCAAATGATGGAGATCCCCAATTTCCGCGTCGGAAAATACTGTTCGCAAACAGTTATAAGGGGAGATAAAAAAAGTTTCCGTTTCAAGGCCGTACAGTCCAGAGTCGGTATGCCAATCAGGAAAAACCGCCGTGAGCATTGAGGCAGTCATGCCACTGACGCAACAGATTGAAGATAATCTTTTGATAAAACACTGTGTCCTTCTGTGTAAAGAAGTCCGTAACTGCCTGCTGCGCATTCCTCGTGCAAGGAATCGGCCACATTTGAAGTCAGTTTTTGAGGAATCGAACTCGTGATAATCGCATGGCGAGAGATCAGGACTATAGGGCGGGTGCTCGAGTGTCTCCCACTTGAGTTGACCTAACTTCAGCGTTACGACATTTGCGATATGAAGACCTGCGTTGTCATAAGGCAGCAGCATCCCTTGGCGCACCATGCCACAGCGATGGTTTCCCACAGCCATTCTGCCTGATACACATTTTTCATTCTCTGTTAGATGTCTACCGGTATTTGCTCTTCGGCGCCCTGTTTGGACGCATTCGGTAATAACGTCCCCATAGTTCACGTTTCCGCATCCCGCATTCACCGTACGCACGTCGGAAAGACACGAATGCCACACTAAACCATTACCTTCATGTCAGAGCTCATATACACGCATAGGAGTCGTGCTTCATTGCATGCAGCAGCGCTCTCAAACGTTAATTTTTTGATCGCCCCTTATAAAATACGATAATACAGAACACTCAACAGAATAACAGGGCACTATTAGTGACAGAGAAGAGTACGCTCGCAAAATCACTATCCTTTCTTCCCTTTGTTGGCAACATTTCGTTCAACATAGCCAGCATTCTGTGTTATTTTTTTTTTCTGCACATTATCGAAGCTGCGGACCTCCTGGGATCAGTCAATGGTGATTTATTACTGCATAAGACTGCCATTTACAAAATATCTTGCTAACGTGATATGGCTTACATAGGCCAGACCACGCGCACCTTGGAAGAATGCTCCATTAAACATCAATGCTGCATTCGCCTTTTGTAACAAACCAAGTCTCAGATTGTGGAGCATTTTATCTCCTACATTAAGCATCATAAGATATGTTTTTTCTGCACCTATTAATTTATTTTTAAGTGACATGATTCATTCAGTACACCGTTCCAATAGCTGTTTTCATTAGGGTGCAACGTCGGTTCGTTGCAGAGCTGACTCGAGTTCGGAATACCATTTCATTTCTGAGGAAAATGGGCAGACGAAACTTCCTTATCCTTAAATAAGGAACAGTTCGTAGTATTTTCTAAGAATAATATAACAAAACTGCACAAAATCGGAGTCAAATAATCTGAATCCAGCTCCAGCCTTAATCGCTGCGTTGCCAAATTCAGTAGGTATTACCGCGACTGATAAAACTGTCTGTGAGGGAAAGGAGAAAAGTTATAGGGTAAGAAATTTCAGACCGCGAGCTCATTAAAAATTGAGCTCCACCTTTGATCCATCAACGACTGAGAAAAGAAGCGGCCGTGGACTGTTCAACATATCATTTCAGCGTTCGCCTGCAGTGATTTAGGGAAATGAATATCTGAAACGCAGCGCTAAGGCCTTCTGTACCGAGGTACGTCAGCGAAATAATCGCCCTATACTTTCATGAATCTTCAAAATGTTATAAAATATGCAGCATGTACTTGGTTACACTCACCATCCACAGATATTAGTGTATAATGTTTGTCCATTTTAAGACTAACAAGAAGACCTCACCAACCTGACCTCATATTTTAAGGAGAAATAAGCATATTATCTAGATATCAGCGCCTGAAATCGACCCCGCTCGAAGGTGAGGGCCATAATTCTGATAGTTCGTGGTTACGACCTTCTGCAAATTAAACTTTCGCGCGCACTGGTTGTTTATCACTTGCTCTGCCCCACCGCAGCCGCCTAATACCAGAGCGCTAAAGTATTGTTGAAACGTCCCCTTTTTAACAATTATACATGACTGTGCTTAAACTGACACAATATTTTTAGCGCAACGCACTCTGACTCTCAATAATCCCTACAAAAGAATGGCCCTGACTAACATTAACCTATACCTTTCACAAATTACTTACCTCACAAAAATCTTCGTTACTCGAACTACTGCAATACAGCGAGCGCCACTACTGCCAGCTAAATAAAAGATTCAAACTACGGAAGGCACTAACTACTGACAGGCATAGTTAGCAAATGAAAGATTTTAATAGAGAACAAACAATGTATTTACCTTAATAGTGTTGAAAACTCATAATATACATAGCAGGTCATGACATCCAGTCTTACAAATTTCAAAACTCCGCCATCTCTCTCCCCACATCCACCACTGCTGGCGGCTCACCTCCAACTGCGCAACGCTACGCGCTGTTAACATCCAGCTGCCGCTGCCGAACACTACAATGGCAGATAACAATGCAAACTAGCCACAGACTGCACACAGCACAGCCAGTGATTTTCATACAGAGCGCTACGTAACGTTGCCAATAAGAAAACATAAACAGCCTACTTACACTGTACAGCCGAGTGACAACCACAGCCTACATATGCGAGGAATGTTGAAGGCGAAATGGAAAATGAGAGAGAAATTGACATATCCACCAATTGTGTTTTGAAACCATGTTCCAGAACGCATTTTATTCTACACGAAGAAGAGTAAGTAATATGAGTACGTAAAATTTCAATCTCACCCTCATATAAGTGCAATATTATTTTAACAGTATTCTCAGATGGGTATTCTGCAGCTATATATACACCTCAAAATCAAAATAAATAAATAAATAGACCTAAGCGTGTGAAGAATTGATTTATAAACCGTTCCTCACCAACATCGAACACCTCCGCAAACTAGATTCCAATCACCCTACTGTCTTCCCTCTAGTCACCAACCATAGCATGCTGCCGCGCTTTCGCAAACACATCCCTCCGTCCTTACATTAATACGCAATTCATATCCTATCTCAACACAACAAATCCCTTTCCCAGGTAGTGAGATCCGCCTCGATATTTATCCCCTCTACCATCTTTAACGCTTCCCCCACCTATCCCACTCCGCATCAGGACTTCTCTGTCCTTTTCCCTCTTCATCCCTTTCCCCTCGTACCCACTGCATTACCCACATGATACAATAGTCCTCACTCTGTGTTTCCCACCGACTGTTTTTCCCACCATCCACCTCAACTACTACCTACCGTCTCCATAGTCTTCCTATCTAACAGACTCCTGTCTTTCTACCAACAGCCCTCAACCCTATGGAACATACTTTCTCCTCCGTCAATATTCTCACCCAGTGCATGTCCTTCAGATTTTAAGTGAAAGTGCGGTGTTTAAGTGTTTTTATTTGAAGAATTTCACCTTTCTGTGATCTGTTTTTAATATATATATATATATATATATATATATATATATATATATATATATATATATATATATATATATATTCGTTTCTTTTTTGACTTAAAATAGAAAAACAGACCCAAATTTTGTTCCTAGTTTTCAGTATAGTTTCTTTTCATTTGCTTGGCTGAAGAACAAAGAATTGTACCGCTGGCAGCCTACTCGCCCCCCTCCGCCCGTATGGGGCGAGAGGGATGAAATAACTATACAGGAAAAAAAATTATTCACAATCGAACACGCCCATCACGTCGAAGAACAGCGCATCTCCTGCAAATGAATTTCACTCTAACACTGCCAGCTTTAAAATCCAAAGACAATAACCCACAAAAGCAATGAAAATAAGTTAATGACCCACACATCCTTTTCGTTCATTTACTGCATCTGTGATTCGCAAAAAGAAATATTCAAAACGGAGAGATCTCTGGCACCAGTTACAGGTCAGAAACCTCGCAGTTTAACACAGTGAGCAAAACGTGTTACCAACGTCAGGGCAGTATTTCACAAATCTCTTACTAACTCCACGGTACAGTACTTCGCCCTCTTGTATTAAGCGGCTGCAGTGGGGCGGAGCGAGTGACAACAGGTGCGCGTGCATCTTCAAAAGCTGCATTTTCAGAAAGTCGTAACAGCGAACTACCCGAATTATGGCCCAAATTTACGGGCGGGGTCGGTTGATGAGGCTGATATCTTGCAAGTGGGATTTTTCTTCTCAAAATATGAGGTCAGGATGGTTATGTTTTCTTGTATTTTTCATAACGCTTTGTCGTGACGTAACTAGTTAACTCATAGGGTTTTAAACTGATAGCTATTTCCATTTTTAATTACTAGCGTTAAAGATTTTTTTAATTTCAAAAAAAGTCTAGCTTTCTTTTCTAGTGTAATAGCTCAATTGTCGAAACTTGCGGTCAAATACCATTATAAAATCAGCCAGCAGTGGAACAATGTTAGTTATTAAAGTATATACTAAAGAGCCAAAATAATAATCACTACAGGCTTAATAGCGTGTTTGTCCACCTTTGTAATGCAATACAGCAGCGAATCTACGTAGCATGGATTCGACAAGTCCTTGTTAGGTTTCCGGCGCTATTTGGCATTATATGTCTACAGAGATCTCACGCAATTCCGGTAAATAACAGACCTGTGGTTTGTGGGCGGGGATCACACGATCGATATCATCATAGATGTATTGCACCGGGTTCACCTCAGGCGAATTTTGTGGCCAAGCCATCAACGTAAGTTTTTCGTTCTTGTGGGTGGTCACGTTTCTTCTTTCTTAAAGCTGTGCTGAGCTGATGTGGAGAATATCTTCCATGACGATCAAGAGTAGAAGAAACGGTTCAATTCCAGGGAGTTCCTCCCGTATGTCGGCAATATTTTGTTGAAATTAGGTAGAATCTTAAGGAAACAATATGTTAAAGTAATCTTCCTCCCACCTACAAAGACAGGTGCTTCTCTCAGTTCGGCAGAGAACGATCTGGAATTTCGGAGATCTGTAATCTACAGAATACCTGGCAACTGCGGTACAGCCTACAATGGTCAGACAACGCTCACGGAGCGTGAAAGAAGCGTTAAACATGATCGCCACACTCGCCTTTCGCAGCCCAGTAAGTTAGCCATAGCCCATGTTCGCATGATGACATATGCCTCGCCCAACGAATCACCGTGCTTTTGTTCACTTTCAGGTCTCCGTAGACATCCTCTAAGTGCCTATGAATATTTGCGACGCTCTGGTTTTCCGCCAAAAGAAACTCAATGATTCCAGAATGAGATTTTCACTCTGCAGCGGAGTGTGCGCTGATATGAAACTTCCTGGCAGATTAAAACTGTGTGCCAGACCGAAACTCGAACTCGGGACATTTGCCTTTCGCGGGCAAGTGCTCTACCAACTGAGATACCCAAGCTTCTGTGAAGTTTGGAAGGTAGGAGACGAGGTACTGGCAGAAGTAAAGCTGTGAGGACGCGGCCTGAGTCGTGCTTGGGTAGCTCAGTTGGTAGAGCACTTCCCCGCGAAAGGCAAAGGTCCCGAGTTCGAGTCTCGGTGCGGCACACAGTTTTAATCTGCCAGGAAATTTCAAACTCAATGATATCTCTCTGCTTGGAACCCGGAACAGAAGCCATTTTGAAGGCTACGTATAGTTCCGCCACCTATCTAAACTTCGTGACACTTTAGGGACTGAAGCGGCAATATTGCATGACATCCCACAACGAATTATACATTTTCTCAACCGAAACTGGCCGAGAAAGAAATGTAATACCATATTTACTGAACGCACATCGTAGTATGACCATTAAGATTGCGCCTCCTCGCCACATATGGAGCACTATTCCAAGAGGGAGCGAAACTTGACAGAGGCCGCATCTGCCTTTGCACATGCGTCTACATCTACATCTGCATCTACGTGATTACTCTACTATTCACAATAAAGTGCCTGGCAGAGGGTTCAGTGAACCACCTTCAAACTGTCTCTCTACCGTTCCACCCTCGAACGAAGCGCGGGAAAAGCGAGCACTTAAATTTTTCTGTGCGAGCCCCGATTTCTCTTATTTTATCGTGATGATCATTTCTCCCTATGTAGGCGGGTTGCAACAGAATGTTTTCGCAATCGAAGGAGAAAACTGGTGATTGAAATTTCATGAGAAGATCCCGTCTTAATAAAAAATGCCTTTGTTTTAATGATTGCCATTCCAATTCATGTATCATGTCTGTGGCACTATCTCCCCTATTTCGCGACAATACAAAACGAGCCGCCAACTGTTGGTATAAAGTTAGAGATGTGAGCTAGTAATCTCCACCCACCGCCGGAGGGTCGTATGGGGATTCAGGTCCGATCGCCACTCCTTTAAAGAGCAGTACAATATTGTCACTGTAATATAGGAAGGCCTTACTCCTACACCAAGACAGACAGCTCCAAACCAGTGACGGCGTACCGCAACCTCCAACCTCAAAAAAAAAAAAAAAAAAAAAAAAAAAAAAAAAAAAAAAAATTAAATTAAAGGTATCTCTGGCGCAAAACACGCACCTAAATGGTTGACAGCCTAAATATTGTGGCAAAAAGTCGATGTAATCCGGCTGCGTTCACGAAACTTCATGACATACTCTTTACGACGGGAAAATTTCATGAATCACGTTAGCTGAGAAATTTGGAAACTTATACAGAGCATAAAGGATAACGTTACGACTTATCAAAGTGATGTAGTGGAACTAGAGACGAACAATTTCTTGTAGGACACCTGCTGTCTATCATGCAGAGATAAAATCTCAAATTGGCCTACGCAGGCCACCTAAGCCACAGCGCATGCGTGCCGCTCCAGATTTTCAGTATCCTCTCGCTCACTTCACGCTACCATGTTAGTCGGCAATTTCGTCAACATTATTGACTTAAATTTTCCCGGAAGGTAATAAAAGGAAAAAGATTTTTGTAAACGTTACCCAAAATCTAATTACGTTTATGATTCGATCTAAACTTAAGCTATAGAAGCAAAACAGTTTCGTAGTAAGAAAAAACTTTGTGTTCTGCCTTACAGCAGGTCTTGTCATGGGGGAAGCCTGGTCAGAGAGGTCCACCACATGAGCGTCTAGGGAAGTGATTCCAGTGGTGGTTTCCCGTTGCCTTCCACTGATGATGATGAAATGATAACGAGGACAACGCAACACCCAATCCCTGAACGGAGAAAATCGACCGAGGCGGGAATAGAATCCGGGTTCCTTGGCGTGACAGACCGCGGCGCTAACCACTCAGCTGTCGGGGCTGACTCGAAGTAAGAAGACCAGGGAAAATAATAATAATAATAATAATAATAATAATAATAATAAAATTTTTAACAGAACAACGTCTAGCTGATCAGATTCGTGTAATAATAAAAAATAACAGGATACCCCAGTCAGAATTAGAAAACATCAAACAACAAGTACAACAAATACTGGAACAAAATAATGTGCAATTAGAAGAAGAAGAAAATACAGTAATGGACTCAAACATCCCAGAGCAAACAAACAAAGAACAACACGCATCAATTAAACAATCAGAGGAAAATGAAATTTTAAGGCAGCCACCAGCACAAGCACAAATAGAACACGAAGTGACACACATGTTACATATAGAAGAAAAATTTCAGTTGACATATATAGAATACAAAGACACAAATACAGACATTAGACCATTCTTGCATAGACCACCAAATAGCCCACAAGTCGAAACAACAATAAAAACTATCAACACAATCATACACAACAAAATAAATGAATACACAACTATGGAAGAGTTACAACTACTGGTTTATGTAGGAGCACTCACTACACTAAATATACACACTAGGCAGATATCAGAACCAACCAACACACAGAAGAAACCCACAAAACCAGCATGGCAACACAGGCTACAGATCACAATAGAAAAACTGAGAAAAGACATCGGACAGTTAACACAATTTATAAGAAATGAAATATCAGACAAAAAACGAAAAAGGTTAGGTAAAATCTCACAACAAGAAGCAATAGAGCAATTAGATGAAAAGAAGCAAAATTTACAAGCTTTGGCGAAACGACTTAGAAGATACAAAAAAAGTGAAAATAGAAGGAAACAAAACCAAACATTCAACACAAACCAAAAGAAATTTTACCAAACAATAGATAACACACACATAAAAATAGATAATCCACCAAACATAAGAGACATGGAACACTTCTGGAGCAGCATATGGTCAAACCCGGTACAACATAACAGGCATGCACGGTGGATACAAGCAGAAACAGATACATACAAGATGATACCACAAATGCCTGAAGTGATAATTTTGCAACATGAAGTCACCCGAGCAATTAATTCTACGCACAATTGGAAAGCCCCTGGAAATGATAAAATAGCAAATTTCTGGCTAAAGAAGTTCACCTCAACACATTCACATCTAACTAAATTATTTAACAGTTACATTGCAGACCCATACATATTCCCTGATACACTTACACATGGAATAACTTATCTGAAACCTAAAGATCAAGCAGACACAGCAAACCCAGCTAAATATCGCCCCATAACATGCCTACCAACAATCTACAAAATATTAACTTCAGTCATTACACAGAAATTAATGACACATACAACACAGAACAAAATTATAAATGAAGAACAAAAAGGCTGCTGCAAAGGAGCGCGAGGATGTAAAGAGCAACTGATAATAGATGCAGAGGTGACATATCAAGCTAAAACTAAACAAAGGTCTCTACACTACGCATACATTGATTACCAAAAAGCTTTTGATAGTGTACCCCACTCATGGTTACTACAAATATTGGAAATATACAAAGTAGATCCTAAATTGATACAGTTCCTAAACATAGTAATGAAAAACTGGAAAACCACACTTAATACCCAAACAAATTCAGATAATATCACATCACAGCCAATACAGATTAAGCGTGGAATATACCAAGGAGACTCATTAAGTCCTTTCTGGTTCTGCCTTGCTCTGAACCCACTATCCAACATGCTAAATAATACAAATTACGGATACAATATTACTGGTACATACCCACACAAAATCACACATTTGCTATACATGGATGATCTAAAACTACTGGCAGCAACAAATCAACAACTCAACCAATTACTAAAGATAACAGAAGTATTCAGCAATGATATAAGTATGGCGTTTGGAACAGACAAATGTGAGAAAAATAGCATAGTCAAGGGAAAACACACTAAACAAGAAGATTACATATTGGATAACCACAGCGACTGCATAGAAGCGATGGAAAAAACGGATGCCTATAAATATCTAGGATACAGACAAAAAATAGGAATAGATAATACAAATATTAAAGAAGAACTAAAAGAAAAATATAGACAAAGACTAACAAAAATACTGAAAACAGAATTGACAGCAAGAAACAAGACCAAAGCTATAAATACTTATGCCATACCAATATTGACCTACTCATTTGGAGTAGTGAAATGGAGTAACACAGACCTAGAAGCACTCAATACACTTACACGATCACAATGCCATAAATATAGAATACATCACATACATTCAGCAACAGAAAGATTCACATTAAGCAGAAAGGAAGGAGGAAGGGGATTTATCGATATAAAAAACCTACATTATGGACAGGTAGACAATTTAAGAAAATTCTTTATAGAACGAGCAGAAACTAGCAAAATACACAAAGCAATCACTCATATAAATACATCGACTACACCACTACAATTTCATAACCACCTCTACAACCCGTTAGACCACATAACATCAACAGATACGAAGAAAGTAAATTGGAAAAAGAAAACACTTCATGGCAAGCACCCGTATCATCTAACACAGCCACACATCGATCAAGACGCATCCAACACATGGCTAAGAAAAGGCAATATATACAGTGAGACAGAAGGATTCATGATTGCAATACAGGATCAAACAATAAACACCAGGTATTACAGCAAGCATATTATTAAAGATCCCAATACCACAACAGATAAATGCAGACTTTGTAAACAAGAAACAGTAGATCACATCACAAGCGGATGTACAATACTAGCAAATACAGAATACCCCAGAAGACATGACAATGTCGCAAAAATAATACATCAACAGCTTGCCTTACAACATAAACTTTTAAAACAACAAGTTCCTACATACAAGTATGCACCACAAAATGTACTGGAGAATGATGAATACAAATTATACTGGAACAGAACCATTATAACAGATAAAACAACGCCACATAACAAACCTGACATCATACTCACCAATAAAAAGAAGAAATTAACACAACTAATCGAAATATCCATACCCAATACAACAAATATACAAAAGAAAACAGGAGAAAAAATTGAAAAATACATCCAACTGGCTGAGGAAGTCAAAGACATGTGGCATCAGGATAAAGTTGACATCATACCAATTATACTATCAACTACAGGAGTCATACCACACAATATCCACCAGTACATCAATGCAATAGAGCTACATCCAAACGTATATATACAACTACAGAAATCAGTAATTATTGATACATGTTCAATTACCCGAAAGTTCCTAAATGCAATATAACACATACCATACAGTTAAAAGGAAGTGACGCCTGATCAAGGTCCGCGTCACTTTTCATTTTTAACCAGACTTAACGTCTGAGAAAGTAAAGAATAATAATAATAATTAATTGTGATACAGGCTGATACTTGCAAAGAGGAAACAGCAACCAATCGCTATTCACAATGCTATTTATTTACACAAGTGGCTCCGTTACCGGTTTCGAACCGACTGACTCATCTTCAAATGGCACATTTATTGATGTTTTTCGTTGGGTTTTGGCCCTTTTTCCCCCATGGGGCGAAGGATCTTTAGGGTGTGGTGCATTACAATAAAAGACGGCGTTAGAAACCATCCCAAAGACCTTTCACCACCAGGGGGAACAAAGAGCCGAAAACCAATGCAAACACTAGTAACGGAGGAGTTTACAGGCGCTCAACGCAAGGTTATCAGGGCAAACATCAATTAATTTGCATCTAAACGCGAAAAGCTGTCTGGAGTGAATCTGTTGGTTCGAAATCGGTAACGGAGCTATTTGGATAAATAAATAGCATTATTAATAGTGGCTGGTTGCTGTTTTATTCTTTGCAAGAATTAATCTGTGTTTTGTGCACAGCTGTTAAAATTTATAATATTTTGAGGTAAAAATTAGACAAACGTCAATTTTATGTTTTTGTTAGTGCAAGAACAAGGGGCTTTTAATATTCATGGATGATTTTAGGTAAAAACCTCGTGCATCGATAATGTTCTATAGCTTAGGTTGCTTTTACGCACCAATTTGAGGCTGTTTGCAGACTTGATAGACAACAAGCATCCTGTATCAATTTGTCTGTCTCGACCTCACCTACACCAATACGGTGTTCTTTGAACAGTTGTCGTTTACACACTGTATATTTATAAATACAAAATCTTTTCTGATAAACTCTCCCTCCCTTTGGGTCTCTACCTGGCTAGTTGAAATGTGTAGCTCCTATGGAACTCGTATAGGGAAGTTGGCCAAGAGCAGGCAAGCAGCGTGCTCGACGCGGAGCTCGGGACAGGGAACAAGACAAGACACAAGACAAGGCAACACCTTTCGCAACCACAAAGGCGGCGCAGCAGATATGCGCAACGTTGGCGGCCGGTTCGAGGAAGCGCCGAAACGAGTCACGCATGAGCAGTTGGTCGCACATTTGCGAACGTAAGAAGGCGCGTCATACGCCGCTGCCAGTACCACGTGCCGCAGCCCATGCCAATACGTGAGGCGCGGCAGCTCGCGGGAATCCATAACAAGCCGGGACTCGCCAGCCTGCGGAATTCCTGTCGTGGGCCTGGGGTCTTCATCGGCGGACCCAAAAACAACAAAAACTGTGAAAAATTAGTAGTCGATTATTTGCCGTAGAGTGGCACGGTTTTCGGAGAATCCACAGAAATGTAGGTGATTTGTATGCTAATAGAAAGAGTTCAGTGTAGAGCAATCGCATTTTTCACCCTCTAGCATTAATCCAGTTGAAACTACAGATTATTGAAACTGGTCACAATGCACTACTTTGTTGAGCTTAAACAAAATTTGTTGCATCTGCTGTGTACAAGACGGCAGAAAGAGCCAATGTCCACTGAAAGACAGTGACACACGCACCAGAAGTCGCATCGACAACACAGCCATGCCTTATTGACATAAACGCACCTGGTAATGGTCCCGGCGGAGGTTCGAGTCCTCCCTCGGGCATGGGTGTGTGTGTTTGTCCTTAGGATAATTTAGGTTAAGTAGTGTGTAAGCTTAGGGACTGATGACCTTAGCAGTTAAGTCATATAAGAGTTCACATACATTTGAACATTTTTTTTGCACCTGGTAATGGAAGCTGTAAGGGTACAAATGTCGATACAGTTTCTACGTAGCGAATCTTGCCCTTACTCATGTCTGCCGGGTCGGAGTCCACAGTCGGTGTGGACATGCCCCATCATCTCAGTGTAGGAGGGCTTTTTGGCGACCACAGATTCATCGCGTGGCAGTCGTAGTCTACTGAGCTGGTCGCAGGTGAGCTCGAAGCGTGCATCAGCGCATGTGATGTGTGGAGTGTGAAAAGTAGGGGCAAAAAGTAGTAATTATCGATTCAACTTACTTTAGTGTGAAAAAGAGGAAACATAATATTTTACTGTGACCGGGCTGAACCTGAAAGCAATGGTTAACTCGAAAGGCGTCTTGTAATATTGTGAATGCCAATTTTGGGGGTGATCTTTAGACAGCGTAGTGATGTTTTCTATGAACTTAAAATACAATGAACAGCCAAAGAAACTGGTACACCCGCCTAATATCGTGTAGGGCACCCGCGAGCATGCAGAAGTGCCGCAACACAACGTGGCATGGAGACTCTACTAATGGCTGAAATAATGCTGCAGGGAATTAACACCACGAATCCTGCAGGACTGTCCATAAATCCGCAAGAGTACAGGGAGGGGGGGGAGGGGGAGGGGAGATCTCTTTTGACTAGCACGTTGCAAGGTATGCCAGATATGCTCAATAATGTTCATGTCTGGGGAGTTTGGTGGTCAGCAAAAGTGTTTAAATGCAGAAGAATCTACATCTACGTCTACATGGATACTCTGCATACTACATTTAAGTGAATGGCAGAGGATTCATCGAACCAACTTCACAATATTCTATTATTCCAATCTCGTATAGTGCGCGGAAAGAATGAACACCTATACCTTTCCGTACGAGCTCTGATTTCCCTCATTTTATGGTGGTGATCATTCCTACCTATGCAGGTCGGTGTCAACAAAATGATTTCGCATTCGGAGGAGAAAGTTAGTGATTGGAGTTTCGTGAGAAGATTCCGACGCAACGAAAAACGGCTTTCTTTTAATGATGTCCAGCCCAAGTCCTGTATCATTTCTGTGACACTCTCTCCCATATTTCGCGATAATACAAAACGTGCTGCCTTTCTTTGAACTTTTTCGATGTACTCCGTCAGTCCCATCTGGTAAGGATCCCACACCGCCCAGCAGTATTCTAAAAGAGGACGGACAAGCGTAGTATAGGCAGTCTCCTTAGTAGGTCTGTTACATGTTCTAAGTGTGCTGCCAATAAAACGCAGTCTTTGGTTAGCCTTCCCCACAACATTTTCGATTTGTTCCTTCCAATTTAAGTTGTTCGTAATTGTGACACCTAGGAATTTAGTTGAATTTACGGCTTTTAGATCAGACTGATTTATCGTGTAACCGAAGTTTAACGAGTTCCTTTTAGCACTCCTGTGGATGACCTCACACTTTTGGTTATTTAGGGTCAACTGCCACTTTTCGCACCATTCAGATATCTTTTCTAAATCGAATTGCAGTTTGTTCTCATCTTCTGATGACCTTTTTAGGCAATAAACGACAGCGTCATCTGCAAACAACAGAAGACGCCTGCTCAGATTGTCTCCCAAATAGTTTATATAGATAAGGAACAGCAAAGGGCCTATAACACTACCTTGGGGAACACCAAAAATCACTTCTGTTTTACTCGATGACTTTCCGTCAATTACTACGAACTGTGACCTCTCTGACAGGAAATCACGAATCCAGTCACATAACTGAGACGATATTCCATATGCACGCAATTTCGCTACGAGCCGCTTGTGTGGTACAGTGTCAAAAGCCTCCTGGAAAGCCAGAAATACGGAATCGATCTGAAATGCCTTGTCAATAGCACTCAACACTTCATGTGAATAAAGAGCTAGTTGTGTTTCACAGGAACGATGTTTTCTAAACCCATGTTGGCTGTGTGTCAATAGACCGTTTTCTTCGAGGTAATTCATAATGTTCGAACACAATATATGTTCTACAATCCTGCTGCATATCGACGTTAACGATATGGGCCTGTAATTTAGTGGATTACTCCTACTACCTTTCTTGAACATCGATGTGGCCTGTGCAACTTTCCAGTCTTTCGGTACGGATCTTTCGTCGAACGAACGGTTGTATATGATTGTTAAGTATGGAGCTAATGCATCAGCATACTCCGAAAGGAACCTAATCGGTATACAGTTTGGACCAGAAGACTTGCTTTTATTAAGTGATTTAAGTTGCTTCACTACTCCGAGGATATTTACTTCTACGTTACTTATGCTGGCAGTTGTTCTAGATTCGAATTCAGGAATATTTACTTCGTCTTCTTTTGTGAAGGCATTTCGGAAGGCTATGTTTAGTAACTCTGCTTTGGCAGCACTGTCTTCGATAGTATCTCCATTGCTATCGCGCAGAGAAGGGATTGATTGTTTCTTGCCGCTAACATACTTCTCATACGACCAGAATCTCTTTGGATTTTCTGAAAGGTGTCGAGACAAAGTTTCGTTGCGAAAACTGTTATAAGGGATTACAGTATTCAATCTCGCTACGACAGCCCTGTGTTCACTAATCCCTGAATCGGTTTTGATGCTCGTTATTAACTCAGGATTATTTGTTGCTAAGAGGTCAAGTGTGATTTCACAACCGTTTACTATTCGCGTGGGCTCGTGAACTAACTGCTCGAAATAATTTTCAGAGAATGCGTTTAGGACAGTTTCGGATGATGTTTTATGCGTACCTCCGGAATTAAACATGTATTTTCACCAACATGTGGAGGGTAAATTAAAGTCACCACCAACCATAATCGTATGAGTCGGGTACGTGTTTGAAATCAAACTCAAGTTTTCTTTGAACCTTTCAGCAACTGTATCATCTGAATTGGGAGGTCGGTAAAACGATCAAATTATTATTTTATTCCTGTTGCCAACAATGACCTCTAACCATACTAACTCATAGGAAGTATCTACTTCAGTTTCGCGTCAAGTTAAACTACTTCTAACAGCAACAAACACGCCGCCGCCAACCGTGTTTAGCCTATCCTTCGGAACACTGTTAGGTTCTTCGCAAAAATTTCGGCTGAGCTTAAATCCAGCTTTAGCCAGCTTTCAGTGCCTATAACGATTTGAGCACCAGTGCTTTCTATTAGCGCTTAGAGCTCTGGTACTTTCCCAGCACAGCTACGACAATTTACAACTGTTATACCAATGCTTTCTGTATCTACGTTCTTCCTGTGTTCAGCCTGCACCCTTTGTGACTGAAGCCCTTCTTGTGTTTTCCCGAGACACTCTAACCTAAAAAACCGCCCAGTTCACGCCACACAGCCCCTACTACCCGTGTAGCCGCCTCCTGTGTATAGTGGACACCTGACATATTCAGCGGAACCCGAAACCCAACCACCCTTTGGCGCAAGTCGAGGAATCTGCAGCCTACACGGTCGCAGAACCGTCTGAGCCTCTGATTCAGACCCTCCACTCGGCTCTGTACCAGAGGTCCGCAATCAGTCTTGACGACTATGCTGCAAATGGTCAGCTCTGCTTTCATCTTGTAAGCAAGACTGGCAGCCTTTACTTCTGTTAGCCGCTCGAAACCAGTGAGAATCTCTTCTGATCCGAAGTGACACACATCATTGGTACCGACGTGAGCTACCACCTGCAGCTGGCTGCACCCTGTGCTCTTCAAGGCATCAGGGATGACCCTTTCCTCATCTGGAATGACTCCACTCGGTATGTACATGGAGTGCACATTGGTTTTCTTACCCTTCTTCTCAGCCAAGTCCCTGAGAGGCCCCATAACGCGCCTAACGTTGGAGCTCCCAACTACCAATAATCCCACCCTCTGTGATTGCCCGGAGTGGTTTCCTCTGGAACAGGACAGGCGACAGCATCCGGCTCAGCGACAGTGTCAGCCACAGACAGCACCTGGAACATGTTTGTCAGACAAACCGGGGAGACCTTACGCGCGGCCGCCTGGGAAGTCTTTCGCCGCCTGCTTCGCCCGGGGCGACCTCCCACTCGATCACACGTGAGCGGTCAGCCTCAGTGCCAGCAGTAACTGGGTTGGCCACTGGTGAGGACCGATCGGAGGACTCTGGCGTGCTGGACGTCCGTTGGATCCCCACGGCCGGCCCACACATTGGTGTCCATCCACTGCAGCCTCAAGCTGTGTAACCGAAGCCATCACAGCCTGAAGCTGAGAGCGCAGCGCCCGTCCATACTAAAGACCGTGGAAAACTAAACTGTGCACATAAACGGACTATCGGCACGTGCTGCGCAACTCTACTGTAGACCCTGAGAAAAACGCAGGAACCGTGTCTAATAATACGCAGATATTCAAAAATCTAATTACCGAAGCAATCAGGTGAAACTAAATAATTCGCTCCTGATTAGGAACTTGTAATATGCCACAAAAGTCGGCAACTGTGGCCGAGCGGTTCGAGGCGCTTCAGTCTGGAACCACGCGACCGCTACGGTCGCAGGCTCGAATCCTGTCTCGGGCATGGATTTGTGTGATGCCCTTAGGTTAATGGCTCTGAGCACTATGGGACTTAACATCTATGGTCATCAGTCCCCTAGAACTTAGAACTACTTAAACCTAACTAACCTAAGGACATCACACACATCCATGCCCGAGACAGGATTCGAACCTGCGACTGTAGCAGTCGCGCGGTTCCGGACTGAGCGCCTAGAACCGCGAGACCACCGCGGCCGTGTCCTTAGGTTTAAGTAGTTCTAAGTTCTAGGGGACTAATGACCTCAGATGGTAAGTCCCATAGTGCTCAGAGCCATTTGAACCATTTTTTTATGTCACAAAATAGGTTTACTTTCCCACGCAAACGAAAACGCGAGAGCAGTGGCTATTAGATATTAAATTTACACGCAGAAACTCAAGAAACTAAACTATTAAAGCACACAGATGATATAATAAAATTCGCTCCTGGTTAGGAACTCGTAAATGTCACAAAAGCGGTTACTTCCCTGTTGCTGCGTCTGTCTCGATCGGCTACTACTGCCTGGGTATGTCTCCACGGGCGTTAAAATTATCCTCTACACTACATAGACAGTGATGACACACGTGAACAATACTTGACGCTAACGATCAAGAACATAAAACCATCACGAAATGACACGCTTTGCAACTGAAAATTATCAGCAAGTAAACAAAAGGTGGATCTCTGCGACTGCCAAATGCAGACCGTCATTTTTAGTAAGTCGTGGTTGCAAAATACGGACACCAATCATCTACATAAAAACTGTAAATCTGGTAGAAGCCGACTTCGGGAAAGATCAATTTGGTTTCCCGAGAAATGTAGGAACACATGAAGCAATACTGACGCTAAGATTTAACTCAGAAAATAGTTTGAAGAAAGACAAGCCTACATTTATAGCATTTGTGTATTTAGGGAAAGTTTTTGACGATGCTCTCTTGAATAGTCTCCCTGAAAGTCTAAAGGTAGTATAGATAAAATACATCAAGCGATAATTTTCGTACAAGCTTTGCGCAAACCGTACTGTATCTACAAGAGACGAAGGACATGAAAGAGAAGCAGTGGTGGAGAAGGGTGTGAGACAGGGTGGTATCCTCTCTTCGACGTTATTCAATTTGTACAATGAGCGAAAGGTAAAAAGATCAAGGGGCAATTCAGAAAAGGGAATAAAAATTCAGCGAGAAGAAATAAAGGCTCTCGCTGATGACATTGTAACTCTCTTAAGTGCGTCGAAAAGCTTGTAAAGCCAAGTGAATGGCAAGGATAATTTCTTGAAAAGAGGTTATACAGTGGACGACAAAAGTAAACAAGTGCAACGAAATGTAGTCGAACTATATCAGGTAATGCCGATAGCATTAGATTAGGAAATGAGACACTGAAAGTAGCAGAAGAGTTACCCTATTTGGACAGCAAAATAACTGGTGATGGCTGACCGAAAAAGAAAAATCTGTTAATTTAGAATAGAAATCTAAGTGTTAGGATGTCTTTTCTGAAGGTACTTGTCTGGAGTATATTCTTGTAGGCAACTGAAACGCAGGCGATAAACAGTTCGCACACTATTAGAAGCTTTTGAAATGTGGTACTATAGAAGAATCCTGAAGATTAGTGGGTACACTGGGTACCTGATAAGGACTTCGTGAACAAGACGGTGGAGAAAAGAAATTTGCAGCAGCAGACAGATGTAGGTTGTAGTAGTTCGCGAAGATGAATAGGTTTATATACACTATCCACTGCCCCGCTGAGAAACAGAAATTATGCGAAATGAAATCAGCTGTCAGAAGGACAATGAGAGACTCTTTCAACGAGTTTGAAAGCAATATTTTATCTGCATATTCTAAAAGTAACTCCAAAAAATTTTGGTCGTACGTAAAATCTATGAACGCTACAAGTAATTCAATACCTTCTCTTGCTGACAGTACGGGTAATGTAACTAATGATGATAAACAGAAGGCCGAAATTCTAAACCTAGCTTTCAAAAACTCACTTACGATAGATGACTCCAGCACCATCCCCCCTTTCAATTATCGAACAAACGAAAGGATGGCTGACATAGTGTTTAGTGTATCTGGGATTGTAAAACAGTTAAGATCCTTAGACGCCAGAAAGGCATCTGGCCCAGACGGTATCCCGTTAAGATATTTTGTTGACTATGCTACAAATATAGCACCATTCTTATCCGTCATCTATCAGAGATCATGGGAACGGCGGAAAGTTCCACGGGACTGGAAGAAGGCCAGGGTCACAGCAGTCTATAAAAAGGGTAGAAAGTCGGATGCACATAATTACCGGCCAATTTTACTGACATCGATTTGTTGTAGAATCATGCAACATATTTTGTGTTCAGACATAATGACCTTTCTAGACTCTGAGAAGCTCATCTGCAGAAACCAGCACGGTTTTAGGAAACAGCGGTCATCCGAGACACATCTGGCCCTCTTTGTGCATGATACAGAACAGGCTCTGGATACCGGCTCCCAGGTTGATGTCATATTTCTCGACTTTCGAAAGGCGATCGACTCAGTTCCGCACTGTCGCTTGCTACAAAAAGTGCGCGCTTACGGTCTATCCAATGACATATGCGGTTAGATAGAAAGTTTTCTAACAGATAGTGAGCAGTATGTCGTCCTGAACGGGGTAACTGCAACAGTAACAAGAGTAGCTCCAGGTGTGCCCCAGGGCAGCGTAATAGGTCCTCTCCTTTTTACGATTTACATTAACGATGAAGATGAAATGGGAGATATGATACTGCGTGAAGAGTTTGATAGAGCACTGAAAGGCCGCGGGAGTAGACAACATACCATTAGAACTACTGACAGCCTTGGGAGAGCCAGTCCTGACAAAACTCTACCACCTGGTGAGCAAAATGTATGAGACAGGCGAAATACCCTCAGACTTCAAGAAGAATATAATAATTCCAATCCCAAAGAAAACAGGCGTTGACGGATGTGAAAACTGCCGAACGATCAGTTTAATAAGTCACAGTTGCAAAATACTAACGCGAATTCTTTACAGACGAATGGAAAAACTGGTAGAAGCCAACCTCGGGGGAGATCAGTTTGGATTCCGTAGAAATATGGGAACACGTGAGGCAATACTGACCCTACGACATATTTTAGAAGCTAGATTAAGAAAAGGCAAACCTACATTTCAAGCTTTTGTAGACTTGAAGAAAGCTTTTGACAATGTTGACTGGAATACTCTCTTTCAAATTCGGAAGGTGGCAGGGGTAAAATACAGGGAGCGAAAGGCTATTTACAATTTGTACAGAAACCAGATGGCAGTTATAAGAGTCGAGGGACATGAAAGGGAAGCAGTGGTTGGGAAGGGGGTGAGACAGGGTTGTAGCCTCTCCCCGATGTTGTTCAATCTGTATATTTAGCAAGCAGTAAACGAAACAAAAGAAAAATTCGGAGTAGGTATTAAAATCCATGGAGAAAAAATAAAAACTTTGAGGTTTGCCGATGACATTGTAATTCTGTCAGAGAGAGCAAAGGACTTGTAAGAGCAGTTGAACGGAATGGACAGTGTCTTGAAAGGAGGATATAAGATGAACATCAACAAAAGCAGAACGAGGATAATGGAATGTAGTCGAATTAAGTCGGGTGATGCTGAGGGAATTAGATTACGAAATAAGACACTTAAAGTAGTAAAGGAGTTTTGCTATTTGGGGAGCAAAATAACTGATGATAGTCGAAGTAGAGAGGATGTAAAATGTAGACTGGCAATGGCAAGGAAAGCGTTTCTGAAGAAGAGAAATTTGTTAACATCGAGTATAGATTTAATTGTCAGGGAGTCGTTTCTGAAAGTATTTGTATGGAGTGTAGCCATGTATGGAAGTTAAACATGGACGATAAATAGTTTAGACAAGAAGAGAATAGAAGCTTTCGAAATGTGGTGCTACAGAAGAATGCTGAGTATTAGATGGGCAGACCATATAACTGATGAGGAGGTACTGAATAGGACTGGAGAGAAGAGGAGTTTGTGGCACAACTTGACTAGAAGAAGGGATCGTTTGGTAGGACATGTTCTGAGGCATCAAGGGATCGCCAATTCAGTATTGGAGGGCAGCGTGGAGGGTAAAAATCGTAGAGGGAGACCAAGAGATGAATACACTGAGCAGATTCAGAACGATGTAGGTTGCAGTACGTACTGAGAGATGAAAAAGCTTCACAGGATAGAGTAGCATGGAGAGCTGCATCAAACCAGTCTCAGACTGAAGATCACAACAACAACATAAACGATCTGGTTTATGGTATTGACAGCGGCCTTAGACTGTTTGCCGATGACGCTGTAGTCTACAGGTAAGTAGTATCACATGAAAGTTGTGAACAAATCAATGAGGATTTGCAGAAAACAAATGCGTGGTGTAATGACTGGCAGTTATCTCTCAATATTAGTAAGTGTAACCTACTGTGTATAACAAGGCGAAAATCCCCATTAATGTATGAGTACAAAATAAATGATCAGTCTTTGGAAGCGGTAACATCAGTCAAGTATCTGGGTGTGACTATTCGAAATGATCTCAAATGGAATGATCAGATTACACAAGTAACGGGTAAGGCGAACTCTAGATTGCAGATTATCGGTAGAATCCTGAAGTGATGCAGTCCTTCAGCAAAGGATATTGCTTACAATACGTTAATTCGTCCAGTCTTAGAGTGCTGTTCGTCTGTATAGGACCCATACCAGTTGGGTCTGATTCAAGAGATTGAGAAGGTCCAAAGAATAGCGGCAAGATTCTTGACTGGTACATTTAGCCATCGCGAGAGCGTTACGAATCTCATAGGAAGTTTGAAGTGGGACACACTTAACAGGAGGGGCTCCTCACTAAATTCCGAAATCCAGTCTTCGCCGAGGATGTAGGGAATATATTACTACCACCAACTTTCGAATCGCATAATGATCATCATTCAAAGATAAAGGAAATAAGAGCTCGTACCGATGCGTTCGGACAGTCGTTTTTCCCTCGCGCGATCCGCGAGTGGAACAGAGGGGGGAAATATGACTTTGGCGCGAATTGTGCCCTCCGCCACACATCGCTTGGTGGCGAGCGGAATATATATATATGTAGATGTTGGTCCAGATTGTCTCACTCCTCAACGGCGATTAGGCGTAGATCCCTCAGAGTGGTTGGTGGGTTACGCCGTCCATGAACAGCCCTTCTCAGCCTATCACAGGCATGTTCGATAGGGCTCATATCTGGAGAACATACTGGTCACTCTAGTCGAGCGATGGCGTTTTCCTGAAGGAAGTCATTCAGAAGAAGTGCACGATGGGGCCGCGAATTGTCGTCCATGAATACGAATGCCTCCCCAATATGCTGCCGATATGGTTGCACTATCGGTCAGAGGATGGCATTCACGTATCGTACAGCCGTTACGGCGCGTTCCATGAGCACCAGCGGCGTACGTCGGCCCCACATAATGCCACCCCAAAACAGCATGTAACCTCCACCGTTGTCCTCAAACACGTCTCCGACGATTGTCTGGTTGAAGGCATTTGCGACACTCATCGGTGAAGAGAACGTGATACCAATCCTGAGCGGTCCATTCGGTATGTTGTTGGGCCCATCTGTACCGCGCTGCATGGTGTCGTGGTAGCGAAGACGGACCTCGCCATGGACGTCGTGAGTGCAGTTGCGCATCATGCAGTCTATTGCGCACAGTTTGAATAGTAACACGACGTCCTGCGGCTGCACGAAAACCATTATTCAACATGGTAGTTTTGCTGTCAGGTTTCCTCCGAGCCATAATCCGTAGGTAGCGGTCATCCACTGCAGTAGTAGCCCTTCGGTGGCCTGAGCGAGGCATGCCATCGACAGTTCCTGTCTCTCTGTATCTCCTCCATGTCCGAACAACATCGCTTTGGTTCACTCCGAGACGCCTGGACACTTCCCTTGTTGAGAGCCCTTCCTGGCACAAAATAGCAATGCGGACGCGATCGAACCGCGGTATTGACCGTCTAGGCGTGGTTGAACTACAGACAACACGAGCCGTGTACCTCCTTCCTGAAATGACTGAAACTGATCGGCTGTCGGACCCCCTGCGTCTAATAGGCGCTGCTCACACATGGTTGTTTACATTTTTTGGCGGGATTACAGATATCTCTGAACATTCAAAGGGACTGTGTCTGTGATACGACATCCACAGTCAACGTTTATCTTCAGGAGTTCTGGGAACCGTGGTGAGGCAAAATTTCTATTGATGTGTGTAGGAGAGGCTGAGTCATACTAGTCTTGGGAATGAAGATTAGAGTAACAACTATCATAGAGAGGTTTAGAATTGAACCTTAACCAGTAGAAGTGCAATGGAACGTGCTATGGGTAAAGGTGACGGACCGTTTGGAAGGTTGCGTAGGAGAATAACCGGAACGAGTTCCACCTTCAAAGGGTGCAATCGCTAGGACCACCAGACTTTGCACCTCATACGGAATTCGTTGAGCGGGATCTTCATGAAAATGATAATTTTACTGCCTTCCACAAGCACGTCTTATCCACATATAGGGCATACTGAAGCATGCAGTTTATCTTCTTATTCTTCTTTTACGTATTAGCCACCATGGACAACATCCAAAAAAGCTTCCACTCTTCTCGAAAGGGAGAAATACAGGTCCTGCATGGATGGAAGTGGATAGCGATCACGCACCCTTCTCTCCAAAATAAACAACAAAGGCTCAATAACTTTGAAATCTGGTGACTGTGTTGCCAAGAGGGATACGAGAATTCAACCTCGTTATCACAAAACCAGTCCCGGACGATGCGAGCTGTGTGAACAACGCCACTGTCGTCTTGAAACACATCACCATTGGGGAATAAACATTTTACCATCAAATGGAACTGGTCAGCCAAATGGTAACGTAATCATTGGCAGAAACGCGGCCTTGCAGAGAACTCCTGTGTCCCATGGAGTGCTACGACATGGTTGCCCAAATCATCACCGAAACCTCGCTATGTTTTCACTTTTGGGGCGTAAATTCAGCCACAAGTTGGAAACAATATACAACAAGACTCATCCAACCGACTGACTTTCTTTCATTGCTCCATAGTCCAGGTCTTATGGCTCGGGCACCGCGTTTTCCTATTGCGGATATTTGCATCGCTGATGTGTGGCTTCGGAATTCCAGCTTGGCTTGCTATTCCCTGCTTATGGAAATCGATTCGCGTTGTTTCGGTGCTGACATGGTTCACGAGTGCGACATTCAGTTCTGCAGCGGCTTTTGCAACTTTCGCCCTGTTATTTTTCGTCACAATCCTCTCCGATGTCCATCTGTCACGATCATTCAACTCACACTTTCGTTCACATTGTGACTTACAAGATGATGTTTTCCTGCTTTCGCTGTGTGCGGCATAAATCTTCGGTACGTTGCCTCTTTAACCACCAAATACTTGTCTTCGTACATCCACAGTTGAAATGGAGGACAGTGGGACGTCAGCTGGTATAAATTTATATTAAAAATGAAGAAATTCCTCCAGCTGTATTCAAGGTGTCGATTTTATTTTGGCAACTAGTTTCAACGTTGTAACAATGTCATCTTCAGGCCCATACACTTGTTGACATCAACTGCGTGCTGCTGATACTAGAAGTCTGTGGTGAGATATGGACGTGCTCCGTGTGGAAGGTGGGTAGTAACTCAAATACTAAATACAGCTGGAGGAATTTTTTCATGTTTAATATAAACCAAATACTTGGGCTCTCTTGGTTACAGAAGCCCTCACCAGACGATCACCCTCCGTTTGCATATATTGGAATTCATTTATTTCCGATATAATGTAGTCACAATTACACAGAACACTGTCTGGCAATCACTGGCACTTCTTACCTATTGAGGATGTTACACAGGTGCTGTTGGTGGTCAAATTCAACAGCACAACCTGAAGGCACCTGCATTTATGTTCTAGTATGCATTTCTCGCGGTGTTTCCATACTTTTGTCCCACCCTCGCAGCTCGCTCGCTCGTTCATTACATCTACATCTAGATTTATACTCCGCAAGCCACGCAACGGTGTGTGGCGGAGGCCACTTTACGTGCCACTGTCATTACCTCTCTTTTCTGTTCCAGTCGCGTATGGTTCGCGGGAAGAACGACTGTCTGAAAGCCTCCGTGCGCGCTCGAATCTCTCTAATTTTACATTCGTGATCTCCTCGGGAGGCATAAGTAGGGGAAGCAATATATTCGATATCTCATCCAGAAACGCACCCTCTCGAAACCTGGCGAGGAAGCTACACCGCGATGCAGAGCGCCTCTCTTGCAGAGTCTGCCACTTGAGTTTGCTAAACATCTCCGTAACGCTATCACGGTTACCAAATAACCCTGTGACGAAACGCGCCGCTCTTCTTTGGATCTTCTCTATCTCTTCCGTCAGCCCGATCTGGTACGGATCCCACACTGATGAGCAATACTCAAGTATAGGTCGAACGAGTGTTTTGTAAGGCACCTCCTTTGTTGATGGACTACATTTTCTAAGCACACTCCCAATGAATCTCAACCTGGTACCCGCCTTACCAACAATTAATTTTATATGATCATTCCACTTCAAATCGTTCCGCACGCATACTCCCAGATATTTTACAGAAGTAACTGCTACCAGTGTTTGTTCCACTATCATGTAATCATACAATAAAGGATCCTTCTTTCTATGTATTCGCAATACATTACATTTGTTTATGTTAAGGGTCAGTTGCCACTCCCTGCACCAAGTGCCTATTCGCTGCAGATCTTCCTGCATTTCGCTACAATTTTCTAATGCTGCAACTTCTCTGTATACTACAGCATCATCCGCGAAAAGCCGCATGGAACTTCCGACACTATCTACTAGGTCATTTATATATATATTGTGAAAAGTAATGGTCCCATAACACTCCCCTGTGGCACGCCAGAGGTTACTTTAACGTCTGTAGACGTCTCTCCATTGATAACAACATGCTGTGTTCTGTTTGCTAAAAATTCTTCAATCCAGCCACACAGCTGGTCTGATATTCCGTAGGCTCTTACTTTGTTTATCAGGCGACAGTGCGGAACTGTATCGAACGCCTTCCGGAAGTCAAGAAAAATAGCATCTACCTGGGAGCCTGTATCTAATATTTTCTGGGTCTCATGAACAAATAAAGCGAGTTGGGTCTCACACGATCGCTGTTTCCGCAATCCATGTTGATTCCTACAGAGGAGATTCTGGGTTTCCAAAAACGACATGATACTCGAGTAAAAAACATGTTCTAAAATTCTACAACAGATCGATGTCAGAGATATAGGTCTCTAGTTTTGCGCATCTGCTCGACGACCCTTCTTGAAGACTGGGACTACCTGTGCTCTTTTCTAATCATTTGGAACCTTCCGTTCCTCTAGAGACTTGCGGTACACGGCTGTTAGAAGGGGGGCAAGTTCTTTCGCGTACTCTGTGTAGAATCGAATTGGTATCCCGTCAGGTCCAGTGGACTTTCCTCTGTTGAGTGATTCCAGTTGCTTTTCTATTCCTTGGACACTTATTTCGATGTCAGCCATTTTTTCGTTTGTGCGAGGATTTAGAGAAGGAACTGCAGTGCGGTCTTCCTCTGTGAAACAGCTTTGGAAAAAGGTGTTTAGTATTTCAGCTTTACGCGTGTCATCCTCTGTTTCAATGCCATCATCATCTCGGACTGTGTGGATATGCTGTTTCGAGCCACTTACTGATTTAACGTACGACGAGAACTTCCTAGGATTTTCTGTCAAGTCGGTACACAGAATTTTACTTTCGAATTCACTGAACGCTTCACGCATAGCCCTCCTTACGCTAACTTTGACATCGTTTAGCTTCTGTTTGTCTGAGAGGTTTTGGCTGCGTTTAAACTTGCAGTGAAGCTCTCTTTGCTTTCGCAGTAGTTTCCTAACTTTGTTGTTGAACCACGGTGGGTTTTTCCCGTCCATCACAGTTTTACTCGGCACGTACCTGTCTAAAACGCATTTTACGATTGCCTTGAACTTTTTCCATAAACACTCAACATTGTCAGTGTCGGAACAGAAATTTTCGTTTTGATCTGTTAGGCAGTCTGAAATCTGCCTTAGCCGGCCGCGGTGGTCTAGCGGTTCTGGCGCTGCAGTCCGGAACCGCGGGACTGCTACGGTCGCAGGTTCGAATCCTGCCTCGGGCATGGGTGTGTGTGATGTCCTTAGGTTAGTTAGGTTTAAGTAGTTCTAAGTTCTAGGGGACTTATGACCTAAGATGTTGAGTCCCATAGTGCTCAGAGCCATTTGAACCATTTTGAAATCTGCCTTCTATTACTCTTGCTACCCAGTCCGTATCGAGTCTAAATGACCATAAATAAGCAATAAAAGACGTCTCGCATTCTCCATTTCCACACGATGGAGCACTACTAAAAACTCTCCTTCATATAACAGCATTTCTTAACAGTGCGCTGCCTCAACGGTGGACCTTCAGTAAGGGGCCGTACAGATCTCGCATTGCACCCTTGTCCACCAAAGCCACCTGACCTCACCGTATGTGATTTTTTTGGGTGGGTTTGAGAAAGACTCCTTCTATCAGCCCCCCTTCCAACTACTTCTAGTGAACTGCCACGCCGTATAGCAACAGCAGTGGATACTGCAACTCTAGACACGCTCGCAAAGGCATTGGACGAGTCTGACTTTTGTCAGGATCTTGTTGTCCGTCCAGTGGAAGTCAAAGTTAACATTTGTGAAAGATAAATGAAAAACGTAACTGTAAAGATGTAACCCGAAGTTGTATACGCATGCATGTAAAAGATATTCCTTTGAAAAATCAAATAGTTCTCTTGAAAGTAAAAGATTTGTAGTCCTATGCTTAAGTTACAATATATCCCAAATTTCTATCTCCATTCCTGTAGATGACATAGTTTTGTGAATTCGGACGAATCTGTTTGAAACAGCCTATGTTGTTGTGTCTAAGAATCCTGCCTAATCGTTTCGCCAGACAAATAATCAAGCAAGTCGTATAAAAGAGTTTTATTACAAATAGACACGATATAGTTATAATACTTAACTTTCACAGAAGTGTCGCAAGCAAAGGGTGACATACAAAATAAGCAATCTTCTTCAGTGTAGACAAATACAGCGCTGTGCAACATAGAGGTGCCTAATGAAGTCGGTAACGTTGACGCTGCTGTAGAGATGCTTAACATTGAAGCTGCTGTCCAAGTGGGCCGCGGCGCTTATGTCGTCCTGGAAGGGGACTCTGTCAGTATGCGATTGACTTACTTTTTCTCACAGACTTCTCTTTGTCAATCCCGACTGGCGCGCCGACACTCGACTTTACGCCGTAACATATGCATTGCATTGTATACCGTTAGACGTTAAGAACTTATCCATTATTAACTTACACACACACACACACACACACACACACACACACACACATACACACGCAGACACAGACACACGCACACAAACACACACACACACACAAACACACAAACACACACAAATTCGTATGCACGCGAAACCTTCTTAAAGGTGTATTACAAGAATTGACACTCTTGGAAAGCACCTTCTTTTGACGTATATTAGTTCTTGATTAACAGGTATCTTTGTTTATTATCTCTCTTAGAGACGTAAAAAAATGGTTCAAATGGCTCTGAGCACTATGGGACTCAACTGCTGTGGTCATAAGTCCCCTAGAACTTAGAACTACTTAAACCTAACTAACCTAAGGACAGCACACAACACCCAGCCATCACGAGGCAGAGAAAATCCCTGACCCCGCCGGGAATCGAACCCGGGAACCCGGGCGTGGGAAGCGAGAACGCTACCGCACGACCACGAGATGCGGGCTTAGAGACGTAAGTTTCATATATCGTGCACATGTACAACACCCAGTCAGCACTGTGGTGTCGTCCGGAGAGTGAGTTCCCCGAGTAAAATTAGCACCCCATAACACAACCACAAGCTAAAGACAGTCGCTGGCAAACGCAACAACGAATGAGAGACGTCGACGAAGAAAATGGTTCAAATGGCTCTGAGCACTATGCGACTTAACTGCTGAGGTCATCAGTCGCCTAGAACTTAGAACTAATTAAACCTAACTAACCTAAGGACATCACACACATCCATGCCCGAGGCAGGATTCGAACCTGCGACCGTAGCGGTCGCTCGGTTCCAGACTGCAGCGCCTAGAACCACACGGCCACTCCGGCCGGCCGTCGACGAAGACACGCCCACGGGAGGTTCCGAACGCCACCACTGCTGGGAGAAGTCCACTTACACAGGAACATTCCCAACTGTCAATAAACGACACTGATAAAACTAGGCGAGTGTGTAAGGGGGTTAAATAGTGCAATACGTATTTTTTGTGCCCAATTTCCCTTTTAAGGCGTAAAACACACCCCGAAAGGTAATTTTGCATTTTAGGTTTAGAGGAAATACACTCCTGGAAATTGAAATAAGAACACCGTGAATTCATTGTCCCAGGAAGGGGAAACTTTATTGACACATTCCTGGGGTCAGATACATCACATGATCACACTGACAGAACCACAGGCACATAGACACAGGCAACAGAGCATGCACAATGTCGGCACTAGTACATTGTATATCCACCTTTCGCAGCAATGCAGGCTGCTATTCTCCCATGGAGACGATCGTAGAGATGCTGGATGTAGTCCTGTGGAACGGCTTGCCATGCCATTTCCACCTGGCGCCTCAGTTGGACCACCGTTCGTGCTGGACGTGCAGACCGCGTGAGACGACGCTTTATCCAGTCCCAAACATGCTCAATGGGGGACAGATCCGGAGATCTTGCTGGCCAGGGTAGTTGACTTACACCTTCTAGAGCACGTTGGGTGGCACGGGATACATGCGGATGTGCATTGTCCTGTTGGAACAGCAAGTTCCCTTGCCGCTCTAGGAATGGTAGAACGATGGGTTCGATGACGGTTTGGATGTACCGTGCACTATTCAGTGTTCCCTCGACGATCACCAGTGGTGTACGGCCAGTGTAGGAGATCGCTCCCCACACCATGATGCCGGGTGTTGGCCCTGTGTGCCTCTGCCGTATGCAGTCCTGATTGTGGCGCTCACCTGCACGGCGCCAAACACGCATACGACCATCATTGGCAGCAAGGCAGAAGCGACTCTCATCGCTGAAGACGACACGTCTCCATTCGTCCCTCCATTCACGCCTGTCGCGACACCACTGGAGGCGGGCTGCACGATGTTGGGGCGTGAGCGGAAGACGGCCTAACGGTGTGCGGGACCGTAGCCCAGCTTCATGGAGACGGTTGCGAATGGTCCTCGCCGATACCCCAGGAGCAACAGTGTCCCTAATTTGCTGGGAAGTGGCGGTGCGGTCCCCTACGGCACTGCGTAGGATCCTACGGTCTTGGCGTGCATCCGTGCGTCGCTGCGGTCCGGTCCCAGGTCGACGGGCACGTGCACCTTCCGCCGACCACTGGCGACAACATCGATGTACTGTGGAGACCTCACGCCCCACGTGTTGAGCAATTCGGCGGTACGTCCACCCGGCCTCCCGCATGCCCACTATACGCCCTCGCTCAAAGTCCGTCAACTGCACATACGGTTCACGTCCACGCTGTCGCGGCATGCTACCAGTGTTAAAGACTGCGATGGAGCTCCGTATGCCACGGCAAACTGGCTGACACTGACGGCGGCGGTGCACAAATGCTGCGCAGCTAGCGCCATTCGACGGCCAACACCGCGATTCCTGGTGTGTCCGCTGTGCCGTGCGTGTGATCATTGCTTGTACAGCCCTCTCGTAGTGTCCGGAGCAAGTATGGTGGGTCTGACACACCGGTGTCAATGTGTTCTTTTTTCCATTTCCAGGAGTGTATATTCGAAACTATTATATATATAAAATGTTTTTATATAAAAGTTGGTGTCTAATTAATGTTCTTGAAAACTGTGAGTTCATCTTTTGTAGTAATTTCAAATTTTGCAAAATACCTCACCACTATTAATTAATTCTGAAAACTAAAAACATTTGTTACAACGTAAATTAAAGAAGCTTTCAAACCACATACATCCCTGTGTAATAAAGCTGGTTTCTGGAATACCGTTTTTGGAAAAGAAGCTGTCTACAATGTGCTGTCGGAGTAATAATAATGAGCGTATGGCATTGGTGGTGGTTCGGCCGCCGCTCCACAAGTTCTTTAACGCCACTACGGCGACTTACAAGTGAACGAGGATGAAATGATAATGAAACACACACAACACCCAGTCATCTCGAGGCAGAGAAAATCCCTGACCCCGCCGGGAATCGAAACCGGGACCCCATACGCGGGAAGCGAGAACGCTACCGCAAGTACTTTCAACATAACTAATTAAAGTATCTGAACATTCATTACTATTCTAATCATTAATTTTACTTATATTTGTTTGATGTTTTAAATTTTTTTAAAGTTTTACATTCATGGTTTTTTTTATTATATGGTTTATCTTTTCACATGTGTGTATCTTGTTAGCTGAAAATAGTAAGTATCTCATTATTATGATAGAAAATGATTACAATAACGATATTCGGTAAAGAAATATCTAAAATTTAACGTTTTCTTACACTATGCACATAAAATGAAATTCCTTCGCGTAATATTTACGACTGAGAAGCCAATATAAAACAAAACTCAGCACGATTTCAAATTGTCACCATATTTCCGTGCGTTGGCAAGCCTTGGGATTATATACTAGTGACTGCAGTTTCATTGTATTATTTCTTAATTGGAGAGTGACATCATAATGATTCAACAGAACTTCTCACAGAATTCTTCCAACGTCGAAAGCCATATAGGTTGCACGGCTGTACCTCTCTCATCGAGCCCTTTGGGATCAACAAATGTTTCTCATCCTCGAGTACAAGTCTCAAAACTTTTTTTTTCACGTTTACCACCCGCCTTGTCATAGTTTTAAAAGTAACTAATGGTGTGTTTGGACCCAAAATTCGAGAATTTCTTTTTGAAGCACAAAATGTCATCGCGACAGCATCGAAATCTGGTAAACAAACGTCTGAGCAGATAGAAATGTGTTTGAAAGATGTTTTCTTTCCAAGTGAGGGAGAAATATCTGTATCAATGTTAGATTCTTGCACTGGTCAGTGTGAAAGAACCGTTTAGAGAGTCGTACCTGAGGACAAGGAACTTGATCATCTGGCGATCCCAAAGGACTCAACGGCACAGGTACAGCCATGGGACGATGTTGGAAGAACTTTGTGAGAAGACTTTCAGATGTAGTTCATTTCAATGGTTATGATGTCAGTCTCCATTTGACGAGCAATATAATCAAGCTGCAGTCATTAGTACATAATCAGTTCTCTTTGCGAAAGCTTAATAGGAGAGCCATCATAGGGTACGACGATGTTCTCCTCATTTATTACTACAGCTAATACTTTCACGTTTCCTTTAACGGCATCCCAGACATGTGATCTTAAATTTACTGATAAATTCAGAATGTTCCAGAGTATATATCGTTTCCTATACTGATTTTTCATTTGAGGTTCTCTTTGCAGTTTGTAAACGAGAAGTACCTTGAAAGTACCGTCCGCGACGTACAAGTTTACTCTTATCGCTCGCAGTGGTATACCGAGATGCTGTAATGAGTGTGTCACGTACTGAGTGCCGCGAGGAACCAAAAGCCTGCATCCATCTAAACCTTCATCTTCATCTGCTCGAACTATATTGTACTCAGGGAATTCGAAATGTTCATTGGGTTTGAGCCATGCCTTCGATATTCCTTCCACAGGAAATTGGGGTGAGACTATTGGTGTAAATTGAACGTGTTTCCAACTGTTTTATTTTCTTAAGGATTTCCGTTCAAAATGTTCAAATGTGCGTGAAATCTTATGGGACTTAACTGCTAAGGTCATCAGTCCCTAAGCTTACACACTATTTAACCTAAATTATCCTAAGGACAAACACACACACCCATGCCCGAGGGAGGACTCGAACCTCCGCCGGGACCAGCCGCACAGTCCATGACTGCAGCGCCTTAGACCGCACGGCTAATCCCGCGCGGCCAGGATTTTCGTCATTATGCAAATTGATGCTGGTCTATGTGGTTGTGCAATGTTACTTCTGGACAATTTCGCAGCTGAATGTTTCCGAATAACATATGCACACTTTCCATCTTTATCGTTAGTATTTCATTGACACAACGTCTGCTAAACATTGGGCCTCATAGCCCGCCTGCTGTGTGGTATCTACCAGTTTTGTAATTATTCTCCAGAGTGGAATGTGTGTGAATTTTGAATCTCAAGCGTCTTACACTGAAGAGCCAAAGAAACTGGTACACCTGCCTAATACAGTGTAGGGCCCCCGTAAGCATGCAGAATTGTCGTAGCACGACGTGGCATGGACTCGACTAATTTCTGAAGTAGTGCTGGAGGGAACTGACGCCATGAATCGTGCAGAGCTCTCCATAAATCTGTAAGAGTACGAGGGAGTGGAGATCTCTTCTGAGCAACACGTTGCGAGGCATTCCAGGTATGCTCAGTTATGTTCATGTCTGCGGACTTTGGTGGCCAGCGGAAGTGTTTCAACTCAGAAGACTGTTCCTGGAGCCACTTTCTAGCAGTTCCGGACGTGTGGGGTGTCGCATTGTCGTGCTGACATTGCCCAACTCCGGCGGAATGCAAAATGGACATGAATGGATGCTGGTGATCACACAGGTTGCTTACGTACGTGTCACCTCTCAGAGTCGTATCTAGACGTATCAGGGGTCCCGTATCACTCCAACTGCACACGCCCCACACCATTACGGTGCCTCCACCAGCATCAACAGTCCCCTGCTGACATGCTGGGTTCATGGATTCATGAGGTTGTCTCCATACCCGTACACGTCCATCCACTCTATACAATTTGAAACGAGACTCGTCCGACCAGGCAACATGTTTCCAGTCATCAAGAGTCCAATGTCGGTGTTGACGGGCCCAGGCGAGGCGTAAAGCTTCGTGTCGTGCAGTTATCAAAAGTACACGAGTGGGCCTTCGGCTGCGAAAGCCCGTGTCGATGTTATTTGAAATCTGGAGCAACTTGGGAAAGGGTTGCACTTCCGTCACGTTGAACGATTCTCTTCAGTCGTCGTTGGTCCCGTTCTTGTAGGATCTTTTTCCGGCAGCAGCGATGTCGTAGATTTGATGTTTTCCCGAATTCCTGCTATTCACGGTACACTCATGAAATGGTCGTACGGGAAAATCCCCACTTAATCGCTACCTCGGAGATGCTGTGTCCCATCTCTCGTGCGCCGACTATAACACCACGTTCAAACTCAATGAAATATTAATAACTTGGCCTTGTAGCAGCTGCAACCGATCTAACTGCTCCAGACACTTGTTGTGTTATAGGCCTATAGGCGTTGCCGACGCAGCACCATATTCTACCTGTTTACATATCTCTGTGTTTGAACACGCGTGCTAATACCAGTTTCCTTCGAGCTCGTGTGTAGTATTTCCAGTGGGTCCGTGAGACGATTTCTTGAGCTAGAGTAGTTATCCATTTGACTCCTTTTAACATACATTCATTGCTTTCTTTTGTTGGATAGCACGTGAGCTAGAAGTGAGAGCCGCATTGCGTGGAGGCAGAGAATGTGCACTGCTTTCTAAATTATGTCGTCGAGCGCGAAGGTTCCTTTAGTGGAGCAGTCATGAAAACTGACTACATTTGCTTACGTTCTACCATGTATCACATTTTCTGCCTCCTAAATGGCCAAGCTCTCGAATATCGTTAATTCTCTACTAGTTCTTTGACAAACAAAATCCTGGTAGTTTCTGTCGTTCGCCATTCGTTGTTCTCTACAACGTACACGGTTCGGAGGTGTTCGTTTTCCGTAGTCAAATCCACATGCTCCTGTGCAGTATGCGCAATGTTTGTGTCTGCGACAGAGCCAGCTGCAGCAGTGCAGTGCTCGTGCCGTAAACAGTTAGGGAACCGCAGGACTGGTCGTACGGACGGCTCAACGGGTCATCGCACAGCTAGTATGTCGGCTATCGGCCTACTCTGTGACCCAAGAACACAGCCAGTAGCGTTACCTCAACCCGCTCACCTGCCTTGGATTTACGTACAAATCGTTTAACTGATATTACGTGATAATCGTGATGCGTGACTGTCGGAAATCCTGCCTTCAGCCAGATACATCACCAGCGGAAAAATGCTCCTGCCGGAGCACAAAAAATGTAAATACAGTCCTTGTTTATTTAAAAGACTGTGACTGAAACGTGGACTTCCAGTTACCTCCTCTACTTTCCTCAGCACCTTTAAAAATTTTACCAAAAGTTTTTGCGTGCGAACACACTCGCTCGTAGCTTACCTCGAAGTCCCACTAGCTCCCCTAACTGTAACTCACTCACACCTACAAGTCCATCACTGTAATTAGCTCGTACCAATTCCCTCAGGATTGCCCTTTCTCACTCGTTCATTCAGCCGAACTCATTGCCATTATCTCTTAGTGTCTCTGTCATTGTCTCCTGTGTCACAGCCACAGTCCCCTTCGTTCTGTCCTACTACTACAGTCTCCTCTTACTGTCGCTGTCTCCCTCTTGCTCTCTTACTTCCAGTATATCATTCCTTCCTTCCTACTTCTGCTGTCTCTTCTCGCTGTCACTATCTCGCTCTTCCTCGTTGTCATGGTCATACACTCTGTCTCTCACTATCTCTGTCTCTCACCCACTTCCACGTTCTCTCCGTCCTTATCCCTCCCCCCCCCCCTTCCCCCTACCTTCAGACACTGTCTCCTTCACTCTTTTCCTTGCAATGATCTGTCACTGTCATTATGTTCCGCCGCCACTATGTCCCTCTCTTTCTCTCTCTCAGACATAGCCACTGCCTCCTTCGCTTTTTCTATAACACAACCATTGTCTCCTATCTTCCAGTATTTATTACTTTTATATCTCTCTGCCACTGCCGCTGTCTTCTCACACAACATAAAAAAGTACGAGTATGTTTGCATGCCAAAATTTTGAGAAAAATTTTGAAGGTGCTAAGGAAGGTAGAATGACGCAGCTGGTACCGCACATTTTTCCGCTGGTTCCCTTCTCTTCCCAGCCGCAGCAGGCTATGTAACTCATGTGATAAGAAACGTACTGGTCAGTAAAATTTAGATAGTTTACTTACGTGAAATTGAAATAATTCATAACTACGTACTTTTACACTGGATTTTACGTGCAAAAAAAATTTGCATGTGCTTCAGTACTAGAACATGGAGTTCCTAAATGACAACTGAGACCCTTTACAACAGATTTCTCTTTGCTGCGCCACTTTATAAACTACTTTTTCGCCTCATACCGGGTTTTGCGTGCGAATTTAACGGGTACAAGTAGGGCAACTTTGAACCTCTGTATCTCGGAAACGAATAATGATATGAAGAAAATTGTTTGAGATAAGGATCTTAGGAACACATCGTAAAAATTACATCCATTTGTTGTGCATGGCCCTATCGGAATTAGGACTGTTGATATTTTTAAAAATATCGGGAATTCGATATACAAATATTTAAAAAATTTCATTATC